>NC_133361.1:63946819-63992446 GCF_049309525.1 Garra rufa
ATGCAAGTGGCTCAAAGGGGGCCTCCCGTAGGCCGCGGAGGGCGACGGAGAGGTCCCAAGAGGGTACGAGGCGCGGTCTGGGAGGGTTAATCCTCCTTGCACCTCGCAGGAACCTCATGATGAGTTGGTGCTTACCCAGGGATGATCCATCTACTGCATCGTGGTACACTGCAATGGCAGCAACGTACACTTTGAGAGTCGAAGGGGACAGCCTGCGTTCCAACTTCTCTTGCAGGAAGGAAAGCACTACTGCAATTGTGCATCTCTGCGGGTCCTCTCCTCGAGAGGAACACCAGTCAGTGAACAGACCCCACCTCAGGGCGTAAGCCTGCCTCGTAGAGGGGGCTCGGGACTGAGTGATGGTATTTACCACGGCCTGGGAGAGGCCGGTGAGGTCTGACGCGTCCCGTCCAGGAGCCAGACATGCAGGTTCCACAGGTCGGGACGTGGGTGCCAAATAGTGCCCATCCCCTGAGAAAGAAGGTCTTTCCTCAAGGGGATTTTCCAGGGAGGGGCTGCCGCGAGGGAAATGAGCTCTGGAAACCAGATCCGGGTGGGCCAATGTGGCGCAACCAACAAGACCTTCTCCTCGTCCTCCCGGATCTTGCACAGGGTCTGTGCAAGGAGGCTCACTGGGGGAAAGGCGTACTTGAGCCCCGGAGGCCAGCTGTGTGCCAGTGCGTCTCTGCCGAGGGAAGCCTGGGTCAGAGAGTAAAAGAGCTGGCAGTGGGAGGTTTCAGGGGAGGCGAACAGATCTATCTGAGCCTGGCCGAAATGACTCCAAATCAGCTGGACTGTTTCGGGGTGGAGTCGCCATTCTCCAGGGTGGGTGGACTGTCGTGAGAGCTGATCCGCTGCACGGTTGAGTTCTCCTGGAATGTGAATGGCACGTAGCGATTTCAGCCACGTTTGACTCCAAAGGAGCAGACGGTGTGTGAGTTGTGACAAGCGAGGAGAGCGGAGACTGCCCTGGCGATTGATATACGCCACCGTCGCCGTGCTGTCGGTGCGAACAAGCACGTGTTTCTGGCGCAACATCGTTCGGAAGCGACAAAGGGCCAGAAGCACAGCCAACAACTCGAGGCAATTGATATGCCACTGCAGTCAAGGTCCTGTCCAAGAGCCCGAAACTGCTTACCCGTTGCATACAGCACCCTAACCCGTGGTGGAGGCATCCGTTTAAACTACAACGTGCCTGGACACCTGACCCAAGGGCACACCGGCCCGAAGGAAGGCAGGGTCTGACCACGGGCTGAAAAGGCGGCGACACTGCGGAGAAACGCCAATTCGGAGTGTGCCACGGTGCCATGCCCGTCTCGGGACTCGGTCGTGAAACCAGCGCTGAAGTGGTCTCATATGAAGCAAGCCCAGCGGTGTCACCGCGGCTGCAGCTGCCATATGCCCCAGGAGCCTCTGAAATGTTTTGAGAGGAACTGCTGTCTTGTGTTACCCTGGAAATCCAGAGATCTCGCGAGAGCACAATTTGAATTGTCTCTGCAAGACACTCTGGCCTCGAGCAATGATGCATGTTACTGCAATACGTAAGCAATTCTGGGAACCAATCAAATCGGTGTATCTGATGTAGGCGGGCCAGAGGCGAGCTAAACTGATGACGACCGCGCTGCGACGTACGGAATCATTTAGTAAACATTGAAAGAGATCTATTCTACAGATGAAAATCAGTTGTTTGAAACGGCTTTGGCCGCTACAAAAGAGGAACAGAAAGCAGCGCTCGAATCGTTCCTTTGCAAGAAGGACGTTTTTGCTGTTTTGCCGACTGGATACGGCAAGCGTTTAATCTATCAGTTAGCTCCGCTGGTAGTTAAGCGTATGGGGCGACCATGAAGGGGAACAGATCAGAACCGGGCAATGACAGATAGCATTCGAAGTGGTGATAAATGTTATCGAACAAGGTCTACCGGGACAACCTGATCGGGATTGTGGTGGATGAGGTCCATCTCATTTACAAATGGTAAGAGTCACTTGGTAAACTTACTGTAACGAAAAACGGAACTATTCAATAGTAATACAGTAGCCTAACTTGAACAGGAAGATATGTCTCGCTGCTGAATGAAACGCTAGCGTCTATCCACATATTAGTTGATAGTTAATGAATAGTTTGATCGGACCTAATTGTTTTAATGAGATTGACTCGGCTGTCGTAATTAATAGTTATTAATCTTGTCACATTGTTTATGTTATAACATTGAAATCCACTCTTATTATGTTCACTGTCGCTCTGGATACGTCACACCATGTATTGTTGTGATTGGTCTGGAGTTATCCAATTGCGTGCAGTGAGAATTTCAAATGCATGCTTGGTGCCGCCCCTCGAGTTAGGTCCTTTTCATTGCTTGAGGCCAGACCCATAATCTTAATAGATTAGGGTCTGGATTTTTCCAGGCTAGTCTTGTGTCTGAATAAATCCAGACATCTCAGCACTGACTGAGCGCACTCGTTTGTGAGGCGGGCTGTCATGTTGACCGAGTCCAGCTCCACACCGAGAAAAGAGATCCTATGCACTGGGGAGAGTTTGCTCTTTCCTCGGTTGACCTGAAGGCCCAGATGGCTGAGGTGCTGAAGCACAAGATCCCTCTGCTCGCACAACAGGTCTCGCGAGTGAGCTATGAGAAGCCAGTCGTCGAGATAGTTAAGAATGCGAAGGCCCGACTGCCAAAGGGGGTTAGGGCTGCTTCCGCGACTTTGGTGAAGATGCGGGGGAAGAGGGACAGGCCAAATGGAAGTATTTTGTATTGATACGCTCGACCTTCGAAGGCAAACCGTAGAAAGGGTCTGTGACGAGGAAGGATCGAGACGTGAAAGTACGCATCCTTCAGGTCGATGGCTGCAAACCAATCCTGGGGACGAATGCAAGTTAGCATGTGTCTGGTCGTGAGCATCTTGAACGGCAGCCTGAGAAGGGACCGATTCAGAGCTCTGAGATCCAGGATGGGTCTTAACCCACCGCTCTTTTTGGGCATGATGAAGTAGGGACTGTAGAACCCTGACTTCATCTCGGCTGGAGGGACTGGCTCTATTGCGTCCTTCGCCAGTAGGACTGCAACCTCCGCATGCAGGACAGCGGCATGCGTGTCCGAACGGACAGTAGTGAAAAGGACGCCTCTGTACCTGGGCGGATGCCTGGCGAAGTGAATCGCATAGCCGAGACGTACCGTCCGTATCAACCACCACGAGGGGCTGGGGAGCTGAAGCCAAGCCTCCAGCCGACTCGCTAGCGGTATCAAGGGAACGTTGACCGACGTGACCACGGTGGGGCAGCCTGGGGGGGAAGGGGACTGTCCCCAGAGAACGAAGGGTCCTGGGGGAGAGTCTGGCCGCGAGAAGCGGCATTTACCTTCTTCTTACCTTGGCGATATCAGGCTCAGAGTCCAGTTCCGAGGAGTGTAAGTGCTGCTCGAAAGGGGAACTCGGGGCCGAGGCCCCAGAGGTGAGGAAATTAGCTCTTTTTGTGAAAAAGTGGGTACCGCCGACCCGTGGGCCGGCGGCGACATTAAAGTACACAGAGGCTCCCGGCCCTCCACCGGAAGTAGGGACGTTGACTGTCACTGTCCCCCGAAGACGGGCAGGCGGAGGCAGGGCCACCGGCGGCGGGATGGAGGCTTCGCGGTGGGGCAGGATGTGTTTGATGGCCGCCGTCTGCTTCTGGACTGCTGAGAACTGCTGGGCAAAGTCCTCGACAGTGTCTCCGAATAGGCCGCTCTGGGAGATGGGAGCGTCGAGAAAGCGAGCTTTGTCGGCGTCTGCCATCTGAGCCAGATTAAGCCATAGATGCCGCTCCTGGACCACAGCGGTGGACAACACCTGACCAAGAGACTGTGCCGTGACCTTCGTCGCCCGGAGGGAAAAGTCGGTGGCGGCACGGAGTTCCTGCATCATGTCTTGGTCGGGACCACCCTCGTGCAGCTGTTTTAGTGCCTGCGCCTGGTAGACCTGTAAGGTGGCCATGGCATGCAGGGTGGAAGCAGCCTGTCCAGCAGTGCGATACATGTGGCCCGCGAGAGCGGACGAGCGCTCACACTCTTTCAGTACTCTTTTAGATGGCAACATGTCAGCGGAGAAGAGCTGGTTCTTCAACAGGAACTTTTTTTTTTCTTCTTTGAGACTTGAGCGATCTGAAAGGCTTTGAAGCAAAAATCTGAATGACTGGCTGCATGCCGCCATCTTATATACCCGTATGTACGGGGCGTGGCTTGGCATGCAAATGCCACTCGCCAATGTTCATTGGCCTTTTGTATAAGGCTCAGAGATGATTTGACTCTCAAGCGAGTTCCCATGTAACGTCGTAGTGAAACGACTGAAGGGGAACTAGGGTTACATGCGTAACCTGAGACTTTCTTTTACGACAGATGTGCTTTGACACTGCTCTTTTACATAGATGAATGCGATGGTTTGAGGAACAATGGTGACTCACAAACACTATATCAAAGAAGATCATGATGCACTAAGATCTGTCATTTAGAAGGTCTTCCAAAAATGCATATATCAGAAATCATATCTACAACTCAGGACCAGATTTAATTTAGACACAGAATCTGTTTCTCATTTTTTTTTTTTTTTTTGGCAGTGAGTAATTCCCATAAGTCAAAATGTGTTGTTGTTGTTGTTGTTGTTGTTGTTGTTTTGAATGGTCCTTGTTAAATACTAGTTAAATGCTAGCTTGTTGGCTACTATAAATCTGTATATCACCACAACCAGTTTCCATAAATAAATAAATAAATAAATAAATAAAAAGGTCATTGTGACTTTTTTAGATATAAACTCGCGACTGCAGGATATAAAGTAAGAATTGCAAGCTATAAACTCACAATTCTAACTTTTCCCCCCTCAGAATTGCATAATAGAAACTCACAATTATATTTTAAGAAAAATAAATAAAGAATTGCAAGATAATAACTCACAATTCTGACTTTTTTCTCAGAATTGTTAGATATAAACTCGCAAATTCGAGTTATGAAGTCAGAATTGAGATAAAAACTCACAATTCTGATTTTTTTATTGTAATTGCAAGTTTATATCTTATTTCTGACTTGTTCCTTGCATTTATTTATTTTTGTCAGAATTGTGAGATATGAACAAGCAATTGCAAGTGATGAGGTCAAATTTTGAGGAGGAAAAAAACACTGATATGTTCTTGCATTCTGACTTTTTTCTTAGAATTGCGATTTTCTTTTTTTCTCACAATTGCAAGTTTTTATCTCACAACAGGCCCGGATTGGCTAATCGGGAGGACCGGGAGAGTTCCCGGTGGGCCGGTCCGTTTTTTTGGCCGCGAGGGCCGGTGTCCCTAGCTGCCTGCACTCACAGCAGTCGCCAGGGGCGGACTGTCCATCGGGAGAATTTTTGGCCCGCTACCCTCCAATTTTTATTATTATTATTTAATATTGTTGTTGTTATTGTTTTTGTTGCCGGCCTAATGTACTAAAGTGGTTATTTCAGAATTAGCCATTCAATAATAAAACTCTAATAAATCATAAATCGGTTAGTCTTGACTGGCACGCGTTTCATGTCGCGCGCGCTCCGCGCATCCGCGCGTCCGCCGTCCGCCAAAACGACGCGAGACTGAAGTAGAAGTGCCCAGGTGGAGCAGAGAGACAAATCTGTCCTGTTTTGGACCTAAAGTGCAGGTCAGTTACATCTGTAAACAGACTATTGTAGTTTTGTCTTCGTTTACTTAAGTATTGAACTGCTAACAAATGTTAATCTATAAAAAATATCGTTTTAAAACAGGTTTAGGGAGCTACCCTTATTAAAAATTAACTGTGGTTTTACAAAACATGTTTACTAAAGTTATACAAAAAATATACAATATACAATGGTTTTGCTACACTATAGTTTCACCATGGTATAAAATTGTGATTATACTAATGGGAATCAATCCTAAAAAAAAAAAAAAAAAAAAAAACATGGTTACAATGTTTACCATAGGCTCAATAATATCATGGTTAATTTTCCTTTGGGCCAAACATGACCCATGATAATGCAAAACATGTTTAGTTTTAAGATTTTTTAAATAAAGATATATTCAAGATGTAGCTAATTTTTGTTGTTTTAATTTTAACATTACGACAATAAATAACACATGGTCCTAATGTAGTGGCCCTCTTTTTTCTGTTGCCCTTTTCTCTATCAAAATGTTTTAGTACTAATCATAAATTATATATAATTTTGAAAGCTTAGAAGCTCAAGAACCATCCTGGTGGCTGTCTCCTCCCCCTTAGCAGCAATGTCAAGTGTCATTTTACAAAATCACAACTTTTTACAATCTTGACAAAAACATGTCTTTAAAAAGGTCTCAGTATTTCTGCAATAATCTGCTGATTGTCTTCTTTGAAAAAAAGACCAACCTTAGATCTGTACTGTATAGGTGGTTGTAAAGGTGGAGATGTGTTTATGACAAAAGTGACAGATACAAGAAAATTTGTTTAAAAAGTAAACACACATGAGAGACAGAGAGATTAAAAGGCAAATTGGAAGTTCAAGAGATAGCATTTAATTATTTTACCCAGTTGATTTCAACTTTTCTTTATGTGATGATGAAAAATATTGTTGTCCAGGGTTTCAAATTTCAAATTTGGTGTGGGATGGCCTGGATAAGTGTGAGATTTCCCGGCCTGAAATTTTGTCCCAGTCCACCCCTGGTTAACGTCAAGCTAGTTAGGAGCAGTGCAAAACAACGATGTCTGCAAATCATCGTTCATGTTTATGTATCAAACTTTTTCTTGTACGGTTGCTCTTCAGCAGCAGCAGCCTCTAGTCCAGTTTGCTGCTAACAGTGAAGAGCCAGGCCCCGTAACGTTACCAAGCACCAGTCATGAGCCCAAAACACTAGAATGGGCAGGTAGGACAGTGCAATACTTGTTCTATTCTTTATTTGTGTTTAAGGACTGGATATCTGTGAACAATTTTGCACAGAATATATATTCAGATATTGCAGAGAAGGACATTGTGATGTTTAAAAGAATAGTGTTGGAGATTAACCCTTTAATGTTCTCATTTATGAAAAATATTTGAACTTATAAAGCAGCTGTTTACTTGAAAAAGACATGATAGTGTAATTAGAAAGTTTAATACATTTTATTTTAATCTTTATTTTATACATATAGCTTAATATATATTTGTATTTGATATTTTTTTCATTTCAAGGTTTGGATATTTATGAGCACTAATTCTAACAGAAAAAAGATACTGATACTGTTAAACATTACATTGTGTTAACTGTTCAAATAAATCTTCACTGTGAAGCAACACTTAGGCTACTGTATTTGCACTGAATTGGAAATGACGTCATTTTAATATAGTCAGTCGTGAACTAAAGTGGGCCGGTCTAAGGCTTGAAACTCCAGGGCTGAAAAGGAGTCCCACTCCGGCCCTGTCTCACAATTTGACTTTTGTTTTCGCATTTCTGTGGGGAAAAAAAATAATATGTTCTCAAAATTGCGAGTTTATATCTCACTTAATAACTCACAATTACATGTTATAAAGTCAGAATCGCAAGATACAAATTCACAATTCTGAAAAAAAGTTGTACGTTTATATCTCGCAATCTCAATTGTTCTCTTTTTCAGTCTTTTCCCCTCTCAAAATTGGAATTTAAAATCTCACATTTCTGAGAAAAAATCCAGAATTGTGAGAAAAAAGTCAGAATTGACAGACTTTTTCTTCTTTTTTTGTAGAAATATGAAATTCCAATTTTGAGGGGGAAAAAGACTGATATATTCTCAAAATTGAGTTTATATGTTACTTAATAATTCACAATTGCATGGAATAAAGTCAGAATTGCAAATTATACATTCACAATTCTGAGAAAAAAGTTTATATTTTACAATACTGACTTTATTTCTCACAATTTGTGAGTTAAAAAGTCAGAATTGCAAGATATAAACTTTTCCTGCAAATGCGATTTATATCTCACACTTTTTTCTCTCAAAAATTTATGAGATACAAACTCGCATTTGTGAATTATTAAGTTCAGTTGTGAGGGGGAAAAAAGACTGATATGTTTTCATTCACAAGTTTCTATCCCACAATTCTGACTTTAGTTATAAAGCTAGAATTGCCAAAGGGGAGACTAGATCTGACTTTAGGCAAATAGCGTTGATGCATTCAGACTGGAAATTGGGCCAAAAATTGTCTAGTAATCTCTGCAAAAGTCAAATAGTGTATGACTGGGGGAAAAAAATCCCACCATTGCAGTTCTTGAATTTTAATTTTCCATTTGGCATATTTATGATTGCTAATGTGAAATGCATCAACATCATCAAATCTTGTGCAAAAGATCAAGGTTTTTGAAGCCGAACATGAGCTCGAAGGAGGTTTCGAGAGGAAAAAGAGAAAATTACAGCAATGGCATGGCAGGAGAGCTGTACCCCTAATGATGTATTTGGCCTTGAACTCAGTGGAGATGAGGAGCAAGAGAAACATTCAATTACTCTCAATCAGTGCATTAGCGCTAATCAAGGGGAAGAACACAGCTGCGAATACTGGGGAGAAAAAGGTCAGGATGAAAATGTTCTATGAATTAGGCATGTCTACATCCAACATTTAAATGAGACTAAACATATTACGCTGGCTTAACAAAGTTAACATACTGTTATTGTAGAAAACAAAGATGCTTGTTCCAAAGGCATACAATTAATCCATTGCTTTAAAAGTGGCATTGATTAGCACTGATAACCAATTAGCACTTAGCAACTACCCAGAATGTCTTAGCAACCACTTATACACTTCATCTTACACAATTCATAATGTTTACATGTTGGCACATTTGCAGCAAATTTGTATGAATTTGTAAATTTTTATACAGTCTGCTTATACCCAATGACAGTTATGTTTGAGTGGGTTTAGGGGTGGATCTTTATGGTTACTTTTGTCTAAAAGTTAGTTTATCTGATTCACATTATACAAAGTTATTTGAAATTGCCACTTTGTGAAGTATTTACATTTCCCTGTGACATCAGGATGGTTCAAACTTAAAATCTCTTTTCAGAATATAACCTTCAGACTTCAAACTAAAACATCCAAATTTTGTCTTGACAAACCTTCCTATTAATAGCTGAAAATATTATATAAACGATACTTTAGTATAATGTACATGTCTGAGCCAACCTTCACTGTCTCAAAACAATTTTTTTTAGGATGTTTCACAAAATACTTTATAAAAAGTGATGTACACATGATGTTACAGAACTAGTTTTGCAAATTTTGTGACCCATGTACAGGAGGCCAGATGGTGCTGCGTTTCCATAAGCAGCTGTTCCTTGGAGATCCATAGAAACGGCTTCTGCTAATGAGAGGTTATCCACACATACTGATGCTCTGCTGCTAGTACATTCATTAACATTTGCCTAGTATGAATATAAATATGAATATGTCTTCACATTACAACCTCTACCAAGCAAGTTTATACTTCTCAAGGCCAATGACAGTCTCTAGACCAATTCCATTTGAACCCTGGGTCTCAGAAGATTCCTGCCTTAGTACGTCCACTGCCTTGTTGCTATATTTAGTGACTTTAGCTCCTTAGTGAATTCATTTTTAAATAATAGAGTTGGGAACAAAGAGCTATTCCTTATTCAAAGCCTTTTCCAAAGAAAAAACTCTAGAGTGCTATACAACCAAATAATGTCTCTGAGGTTTTCCCAATCTATCTATCTACAGTTGAAGTCAAAAGTTTACGTACACCTTGCATAATCTGAAAAAAATGTAATTATTTTACCAGAATAAGAAGGATCATACAAATTGCTTGTTATTTTTTAGTTAGTACTGACCTAAATAAGATTGCTGTCTCTTCAGAAGGAAACATGATGCATTAAGAGTCAGGGGTGTAAACTTTTGAAAATAATGAAAATGTTTAATTTTTTTTCCATTTAGTACTGCCCTTCAGAAGCTACAAAATATACTGACTTGTTTCCCAGATAACAAAATAAGTTAAATTTACCCTGATCTTCAAATTCTTAATGCTTTGTGTTTCCTTCCTTTGTGTTTCCTTCTGGAGCATCAGTGAGCGTTTGAAACTTCTGTAATAGTTGCATGAGTCCCTCAGTTGTCCTTAGTGTGAAAAGATGAATCTCAAAACCATACAGTCATTGTTGGAAAGGTTTCAAATACACAAATATCCATCCACCCATCCATCGAATCAGAAATATGTTCACACAATGAATCAATGACTGAATTAGAGGATCATCTCATCTTAAAGAACCATAAGATCTGAAATTAATTATTCAGAAACCACAATTTTAACCCATTTGTGCCCGAATTTTTCTAAATGGTTTCATGCATATAGTTGTGTTAATAGTGTCCTATGTGAACATGTTATGCATTTATTTTCCCCAGGTTTTTTTTTTTTTTTTTTTCTTAAAAATTGTATTTGAATATGTGGCAACTACAGTTGCTGATGGGCAAATATGTTGTATGCACTCCTTCAATGTCAAATTTGAATAGGGAGAGAACATTTGGCATCACCCTGCTGAAAAAAACAAAAACAAACAAACAACAAAAAGACCTAAAACCGGGCTGGATTACCAGCTAAACCCAGCCTGAACTGGTTTGCTGGTTTCAGCTGGTTTAAGATGGAAGTAGCTGGTTTTAGCTGGTCCCCCATCCTCGATAGGCTGGTCAGACTGGTTTTAGCTGTTCTCCCAGCCTGACCAGCTAAGAAAGTGTCCAGCTATGAGTCAGCCTAAACTGGTTGGCTGGTTTTAGCTGGTTTAGGCTGTAAGTAGCTGGTTTTAGCTGGTCTCCCAGCCTGACCAGCTAAGAAAGTGGCCAAAACCCCTCTAAAACTAGCCTGCTGACCAGCTAAAACCAAGGTGGATTATCAGATAAAACCAGCCTAAACTAGTTGGCTGGTTTAAGATGGTCTCCCAGTCTGGCTAGGCTGCTCAGGCTGGTTTTAGCTGGTTGTTCCAGCTGGTCTCCCAGCCTGACCAGCTAAGAAAGTGTCCAAAACCCCTCTAAAACCAGCCTGCTTACCAGCTATGACCAGCTAAAAACAAGGTGGATTATCAGCTAAAACCAGCCTGGTTTCGGCTGTAAGTAGCTGGTTTTAGCTGGTCTCTCAGCCTGACCAGCTAAGAAAGTGTCAAAAACCCCTCTAAAACTAGATTGCTGACCAGCTATAAACAGCTAAGACCAAGGTGGATTATCAGATAAAACCAGCCTAAACTGGTTGGCTGGTCTTAGCTGGTTTAAGCTGGTCTCCCAGCCTGGCTAGGCTGCTCAGGCTGGTTTTAGCTGGTTGTTCCAGCTGGTCTCCCAGCCTGATCAGCTAAGAAAGTGACCAAAATCCCTCTAAAACCAGCCTGCTATGACCAGCTAAAATCCAGACTAGATGACCAGCTGAAACCAGCCGACCAGTATTAGCTGGTATTAGCTGTTTTTGTTCAGCAGGGAAGTTCAATCTTGATTCATAAACAAATTTATTATATATAAAGGTCGAAGAACATTCGATGGAAACCCCAAAAAGCTGAATCTATCTTATAATCTCTTCAATACGAAAACACACAACAGACAACAAATCCATTTGTTTTAAAGTGGAACATAATGCAGAACAAATTGCAGCCATTGTGTTGCCCCAACAGGGCATTGTAAACTCCGCTAACTATAGTTGTCGGTGGGCTTAAATGGGTTAAGATTCCCATCAATGGTGAACAAGGTTGCTAGAGGTTACTATAGCTAAAAGCAATTTTTAGTCTTTCCTGCATTCTTTGGTGAGAATTATGGTGAGCAAAGAGCATTTAAATGACGCAAAGACAGCAGGGGAAGCTCAGTGCCGCTGTTTCTCTGGGCACATGGTTAAACTCGCAGTATTCGCCCGAGTAGAGCACTACTGTCTCTCCATATCAATCCAGTTAGTGGCTCTCTAGGTTTGTTGTCACGCTCAGTGGACGCTGGTTGGCTGCTGCGACGGCTCCTTTCATCTCTAGGTTATCACCAATACACATTGCATTCAGCACGACGAGCTTGAAAGCACAGTCTGTAGGAATACGCAGCTTTCTGTGGCATCTACACAACATCCCATTAGCCTTACAGACCTGCTTCAGTTCTTCAATGAATTTCAATAAAGAGCTTCTAATGAAAAGTGAATAATGAAAGTCCTTTCTAAACATATAAGTGGATTATTGGACACTTATATGTGTGTCCCAAGGCTGATAACGCCAGCATGTTCATTTGGTTCAGCAGTATTTCAAGATTACTGCTGTTATGACTTAATACTTTAGAAAATAATGATCATCATTTTGTCGTGCTGAACATTTAGAAAATGCATGTATGAGTTTACAAGCAATAAACTGGTTTACCATCATTTCTATCACCTGTTTTCCTGTTCTAAGTCATCTAAGTCATTTTTGTTATTTTATCTTTATTGTATTGCTTATGCTCTCAGTTTTGTGCAGGAGTTCATTTTTTGGATTGTTCACTGGGTTGTATTTTATAATGAATGTAATACTGGATTACAGCTTTGCTCTATGGAGTCACTGTACACGGATTCCAGCACACATTACAGTCTGGCTCATTACAAGCTTTTATGCAGATGAAATCCAGTTAGTTCTAACACAGTCCATGCAATTCCACTTTCACAAGAGGGCCAAAAATTAATGGCTTGAACATTTCTGACCTTCCTGAAAAGTACATGTATTATTCCCAAAATGGATAATGAATGGAATTGGACATTACATCTACTGGATTCTTTTTTTAAAGGGGTTAGCCCTTCAAAATGTCCTGGCTGAAATTCTAGTTTCAACAGGAAATTAAACTGTCTTTTACGAGTGCTAATTTTGGACCCTTCACATGAACGGAAACAGAGTGATCTGTCACAGGCACTGCCACTGCCAAACGTTCGCTATCAACATCATTTTAAATTACAGTTTCTCCTATTGCTCTGAGTGCAATCCTGATGAATTCAATTATACACTGCGCTTTTATTAGAGCCACTGACGGACGCCCATGGGCTCGGCTTTATTTATCCGTTTTAAGCAGTCATTATTTAGCATTGGTTTCTCTATGAGAGGAACACACGCAAGCACACACAGTTCAGGCGACAATCTAATAATTCTTACATAAACCTTGAAGGTGCCAATTGCCGCTATCTTTGCACTCAGAGCGACAGATCCATTTGTTTTATTGATGTTTTAGCACTAACATGTAGACAGATCTTTATTCTGAGAGGGCTGAAAACATTAGCCCTGCTTTCAGAACATTTCAGAATTATGACAGTGTAGGAGGGCCGAAAGACAGAATTGTTGAGTTAATGTGATTACGCATTCATAAGATAGTGGAACAAATGAAAGGAATAGTTCTGTCATCATTTGCTCACCCTCATGTCATTCCAAACCCGCATGGCTTTCTTTCTTCTGTGGAGCACAAAAGGAGGAAATCTGAACAAGGCGCTGGTTGACGCAAAAATAATGAACAGGGACTGAAGCTTTCAAGCTTCAAAAAACGACCATGAGTATAGTTCATATGAAACCAGTGCACTATATTCCAAGTCTTCCAAGGCCAAACAATAACTTAGATAGATACAGTTCAGAGAAACAGGAATTTAATTCAAGTGAATTTAATGTAAGTGTTTAATGTAAGTGTGAGTGGACCATTGACTGTATCAGACCAGTTCAGGACCAAAACAAATTCTCATACTGAAATAAATAAATATATACATTTTCCAAATATTGCTAATACAGATATACAAACATTTTTATAAGATGAATTTTTCAAGAAGTTTATTTAATGCCCAAAAACATTGTCACAAGCGGGGTGGGGAGGACTGAGTGAGGATCCAAATGCAAGGCTTTATTACGATGATCGTAGACAGGCAGACAGGGTCGAAAACACCAGCAAACATGAACAGCAAAGATAATCCAATAGCGTAATCCAATAAACAAGCGTGGGTCCAAATCCAGGTGGGCAGTCCAAAGAAAACAAAGAAACAAACAATGAAACAAAACACTGAACAAGGCTAAACTAGGACTGAGACTGAAACTAGAAAACAAGACAGGAATAAACTAGGAACTAGGAAACCGGGAACAAGGGAAAACGCTTGGTAAAGTCGCTAGGAGCAAATCAATACTTCGCGATGTGTGTGTGTCCTGAGCTTGTATTTATGGTAGACAAACAGGAAGTAACCATAGAGGCAGCAGAGGGAGCAGCAACAGTCAGTGGGGGTAAGGGCTCCCTCTGCTGGCCTGGCGTAACATAGCCCCCCCCCAAGGAGCGGCTTCCAGACGCTCCAAGAAACAACAGGAAGAAACAGTCCAGGGGAGCGGTGGGGGGGGCCAGGAGACTGAGGCAGAACAGGTTGGGCAAAGGACCTCCAGAGCAGGGCAGGAGATTCAGGAGCCCTCCAGGGCAGGGCTGGAGGCAGAGCAGTCCTTTGAGGTGGAGCAAGAGTCTTAGGAGCCCTCCAGGGCGGAGCAGGAGGCTTAGCGACCCTCCGGGGCAGAGCAGGAGGCGTAGAAGCCCTCCAGGGCGGAGCCGAAGGCGGAGCAAGGGGTTTAGGAGCCCTCCAGGGCGGAGCAGGAGGCGGAGCGGCCCTCCAGGGCAGAGCAGGAGGCGGAGGAGCCCTCCAGGGCGGAGCAGGAGGCGCAGGAGCCCTCCAGGGCGGAGCAGGAGGCGCAGGAGCCCTCCAGGGCGGAACAGGAGGCGCAGGAGCCCTCCAGGGCGGAACAGGAGGCGTAGAAACCCTCCAGGGCGGAACAGGAGGCGTAGAAGCCCTCCAGGGCGGAACAGGAGGCCGCATCATGGACTGGGACCTGGGGAGAACAGAGATAGAGGCAGACAGAGCAAGGAGAGAAGTAGAGAGTTCATGGGAGAACGTGGCCTCCGTAGCCGTGACCAGGCAGACGAGAACTTCAGGAACGACTTTCGTGGCAGTTCCTGGGCAGACAGAGACTTCTGGAACGGCCCCAAACGCCAAGACAGAGATGACAGGGAACCTAGGCGGTGCAGGCAGAGCAGGGAGTCTTGGCGGGGCAGACAGAGCAAGGAACCTTGGCGGAGCAGGCAGGGCAGGGAATTTTGGCGGAGCAGACAGAGCAAGGGACCTTGGCGGAGCAGACAGAGCAAGGAGTCTTGGCGGAACAGGCAGAGCAAGGAACCTTGGCGGAGCAGGTAGAGCAAGGAGTCCTGGCGGAGCAGATATAGCAGGGAACCCTGGCGGTGCTGGCAGAGCAGGGAGCACAGGCGATGCGGGCAGAGCGTGAAGCCTTGGCGGAGCGGGCAGAGCGTGAGGCCTTGGCGGAGCGGGCAGAGCGTGAAGTTCCGCTATGTACGCCACCTCCGAAAGAGGTATAGGCGCAGCGGACATGCCTGTAGATGAGGTCTCCAGAACAAACTTGTGGGCAGACTCATGGGCCGAAGAGGCAACTGGGGCGCAGTGTGCAGCCCACACACTCAAAATGGCGATAGCCATAACAGGTAACACAGTTGGCAGAGGAATGCCCTCCGGGTCATTGGGCGTGGGGCTTGGGAGCGTTGGCTCTGTGTGACTTGGGAGCGTTGGTTCTGCATGGCTTGGCAGCGTTGGCTCTGCATGGCTTGGGAGCGTTGGCTCTGCATGGCTTGGGAGCGTTGGCTCTGCATGGCTTGGGAGCGTTGGCTCTGCATGGCTTGGGAGTGAAGGCTCTGGATGCTCAGGGGAGATGTGACTTGGCAGTGAAGAAGTAGCTATGACCTGACTCGTCATGACAAGAGCAGCAGTGACTTGATTTGGCGTGAGAGGGACAGCTGTGGCTTGGCTTGGCTCGGAGGGAACAGCTGCTTGACTTGGCCTGACAGGAACAGCAGCTGTATCTTGACTTGTCCTGGCAGGGACAGTGACTGTGACGTGACTTGACTCGGCAGGGACAGCAGCTGTAACTTGACTTGACTTGGTAGGAACGGCAGCTGGTGCAGGTTCGAGAGAAGCAGATATGACGTTCACAGGCGATGGCTTGGCTGACGTGGCGTGAGCAGACGCTGGCTTGGTTGACGTGGCGCTAGCAGACGCTGGCTTGGCTGATGTGGGGTGAGCAGACGTTGGCTCGGCTGACAGTAAGGGACCAGCTGAACGAGCTGACAGCAGTGGTGGGTCCTCCAAGCTAGACATTAGTCTCTGATACGTCCTGGAAGGGTGAGAGTCTGACGCTGTAGCCACCCTGTTAATAACAGACTCAGGTATGGCGGCCATCTTGTGTGCAGGTTCAGGCGTGGCGGTCATCTTGAGTGCAGGCTCTGGCGTGGCGGCCATCTTTGCAGCAGGCTCTGGCGTGGCGGCCATCTTTGCAGCAGGCTCTGGTGTGGCGGCCATCTTTGCAGCAGGCTCTGGCGTGGCGGCCATCTTAGCAGCAAGCTCTGGCGTGGCGACCATCTTAGCAGCAGGCTCTGGCGTGGCGGCCATCTTTGCAGCAGGCTCTGGAAAAGCGGCCATCTTGTGAGCAGGGTCTGGAAGAGCGGCCATCTTGTGAACAAGATCAGGAAGGGCGGCCATCTTGTGAACAGGATCAGGAAGGGCGGCCATCTTGTGAACAGGATCAGGAAGGGCGGCCATCTTGTGAACAGGATCAGGAAGGGCGGCCATCTTGTGATCAGGCTCAGGAAAGGCGGCCATCTTGTGAGCGGGGTCTGGAAGAGCAGCCATCTTGTGAACAGGATCTGGATGGGCGGCCATTTTGGGTGCAGACTCAGGAAAGGTGGCCATCTTATGAACTGGCTCAGAACGGGCAGCCATCTTGCGAACAGGCTCGGGAAGGGTGGCCATCTTGTGAACGGGCCTTGGGATGGCGGCCATGTTGTGAACGGGTCTTGGGATGGTAGCCATCTTGTGAAGGGGCTCTGGGCTTGCAGACATCTTGTGCTGAGGCTCGGGGCTAGCAGACATCTTGTGCTGTGGCTCAGGACTAGCAAACATCTTGTGCTGTGGTTCTGGGCTAGCAGACATCTTGTGCTGAGGCTCGGGGCTAGCAGACATCTTGTGCTGTGGCTCAGGACTAGCAAACATCTTGTGCTGTGGTTCTGGGCTAGCAGACATCTTGTGCTGAGGCTCGGGGCTAGCAGACATCTTGTGCTGTGGCTCAGAGTTAGCAGACATCTTATGCTGAGGCTTTAAGCTGGCAGACATCTTGTGCTGTAGCTCCTCTAAAACACCCATAGTGAACGGAGAGCCAAACAACTGCAGTGCTAAATAAATGTATTGCTGGAGGGTCCAGCCAGGCTGGTGTAGTGGCATCAGGGAACCGAATGGCTCGGAAAGTCCACCACGAAAAAATATTATTAAACAGGCCTCATCCATTGAAGTAGCCTTTGCCAGTGTAATAAAATCCAAAATGTACTCCTCAATGGGACGCTCACCTTGACGGAGACGGATAATCTGGGTGGCTGGGTTCATGGTGAACTGCTGGTGGATAAAGCCGCTGGATCCGGGCGTGGCGAAGTATTCTGTCACAAGCGGGGTGGGGAGGACTGAGTGAGGATCCAAATGCAAGGCTTTATTACGATGATCGTAGACAGGCAGACAGGGTCGAAAACACCAGCAAACATGAACAGCAAAGATAATCCAATAGCGTAATCCAATAAACAAGCGTGGGTCCAAATCCAGGTGGGCAGTCCAAAGAAAACAAAGAAACAAACAATGAAACAAAACACTGAACAAGGCTAAACTAGGACTGAGACTGAAACTAGAAAACAAGACAGGAATAAACTAGGAACTAGGAAACCGGGAACAAGGGAAAACGCTTGGTAAAGTCGCTAGGAGCAAATCAATACTTCGCGATGTGTGTGTGTCCTGAGCTTGTATTTATGGTAGACAAACAGGAAGTAACCATAGAGGCAGCAGAGGGAGCAGCAACAGTCAGTGGGGGTAAGGGCTCCCTCTGCTGGCCTGGCGTAACAAACATATTGTGAAAATATTTTAATTGTAAATATACTTTAATCATGACAGCTCTTTAAATAGAGAACTTCTGTTTAAAAAGACTGAAACGAATCATTTCAAATCATAAGGTTGCCCTACAAATAAAGTTTATCCTTCTGTTAGACTGAATGAGCTATCAGTTTTTCATTCATGTTTTATTTTCAGACATCATGAGACCAACGTAACACTTAGTATTTCAAAGTGGCATGTTGCAACAAGAATATCTATGGTCAAGAGCTCTTTTCAGTCACTGCATTCTTTCCCCAATGATTATTTTATTTTTCGCTTTGCATTCCGCTGTAATAGTTTGAAAAGGACAACATATACTGCACATTTGTGGTCACAGGTAAATATAATTTATTATCTGTCAAAATTACAGAAATCACTTTAAAATAGTATCACGCAATGAGGAAGTTAATTAACATTTTATTAAGACAACGTATGTTACATATTGCAGATATACAGTCAAGCCCAAAATTATTCATACCCCTGGCAAATTCTGACTTAAAGTTACTTTTATTCAAGTTTTTTTTTTTTGATTAGAAATGGCACAGACATCTCCCAGAAAATAATAAGGTGATGTACAAGAGGCATAAAAATATTACTAATCTTTTATTTACATTTGAACAAAAAGTGGCATGTCCAAAATTATTCATACCCTTCTCAATAATCAATAGAAAAGCCAGCTGACCAGCTTTTTGCATGTCTCCACTGGTATTTTTACCCATTAATCTTTAGCGATGAGCTCCAACTCTTTCAGGTTGGAGGGTCTCCTTGCCATCACCCTGATCTTTAGCACCCTCCACAATTCTCAATTGGATTTAAGTCAGGACTCTGGCTGGGCCAATACAAAATGTTATTTTTTTTGTCTGCTAAGCATTTCTTCACCACTTTTGCTGTGTGTTTTGGTCATTGTTATGCTGAAATGTCCACTTGTGCCCATGTTTTTCATGGTGCCATTTACTGTGATTAGGTTCCCTGGTCCACCGGCTAAAAACCACCCCCAAAACATTAGGTTCCCATCACCATGTTTGACAGTGGGGATGGTGTTCTTAGGGTTGAAGGCTTCTCCTTTTTTATGCCAAATGAAGGCTACATCATTGTGGCCAAACAATTCAATTTTTGCTTCATCTGACCATAAAACAGAAGACCAGAAGTCTTCTTCTTTGTCCAGATGAGCATTTACAAAGGCCAAGCGGGCTTTTGTGTGCCTTATGTGGAGAAGTGGTGTCCTCCTTGGTCTGCGTCCATGGAACCCAGAGGTGTGCAGTGTCCGTTGGATTGTCTTCCTTGAGATGTTGCCACCAGCAGAGCCCAGATTCATCAGGATGGCCTTGGTGGTGATCCTTGGATTCTTTTTTACCTCTCCCACTATTTTTCTGGCCAGCACAGGTGTCACTTTTGGCTTCCGACCATGTTCTCTGAGATTTTTCACAGTGTGGAACGTCTTGTTATTTTTAATAATACTTTGCACTGTAGCCAATGGAACTTCAAAACATTTAGATATGGTCTTATAGTCCTTTCCAGCACAACCAGCAAAGGACCAGCATAAACCAGCATCCCAGCATCAAAACCAACCTAACTAGGATATGCAGTTTTTTTTTTCAACATGGTGTTTACAGCTTAATGGATGTTACACCCATAATTCACGCAAAGCGTCATGAGGCATAGGAATAAAATAAATCCTGTAGCAGATTAAACAGGTGGAGCTGGGGAAGGTGGAGGATTTCATACCCCTTTTCCACCAGCATGAACAGAAACTGTGCTTTTGTTAATTGGCCCTGAGTTGGCTTGACTGGCAAACCTAAGAACCAGTTTGCCTTTCCACAGGCTAGAGAGCAACCACAGAGCAAGGTCTTATGTCACTGAATACATCTTATCTTTCCCAGCAATTCTAGCATGCCAGTGGCAAACGCAAACAGACCAGGCTTGCTCAAGATGCATCAGCGCCACGCAGTCCAACCGGCACACGACACCAAAGCATTGCGAGAGGAATTGGAGAGCTAGTCTTGTGTAGCCAGACCTTCAGACTGACAGCAGAAGGTCTGGTAACCTTACCCACTTTGAATGGCCAATGCCCACCCAAGAGGCCATATAACTGACAGGTAAAGCAACCAATCACATTTCGTTTCATGCCACGTCATGTTTAGGGGCGTGGAAAGTCGCCAAAATAACAGACTGTCGTGTAAAACTCTCTGACATATTTTAAATATTCTATGCCACATACTTTTGAAAATCCAGCATTTAGCTCCAGCTCGTTGTCACAGTTGTAAACACGACAGCTTAATTCTTTTGTGAGGGGTTTTAGTGACAAGGCATTTTTGTTTCCAGATGGAATGTTAAAGAATGCGACACACACGTCTCCTGGAAAACCTGCATAATCTAACCAGTCCGATGATGACTTCAAAACTCCTAAAGTGTTTCCAGCTAAGTGTGCCTTATGCATCAGATATTTAGCCAATGTTGCATGGGTGTGACGTCCGAGGCTGAGACTATTGGAGAGCAGACGACTCTTTAAGCTTTTGAACTGTTCTCGCGGTACTTCAGGGCCACACGCTGACCAGTCCACGGTGGGCTATTGCATCCAGAACAACCCCAATATCAACAATAGCAGACATTGCATTGCTATTGATGTTCATGGCTTTGCATACCTATCAGCATCCAAACACAGCGAATCCAACATGTTTGTGTTTAGTTGCTAATTCCAAAATGGCGGTCAAAAGTCTTGCTGTTTACGGTAACCCTGCCTCCAACCCCTGACGCAAGTGGTTCTCACATCTAGACCAGCAATATTTTAGTGCTACGCATGCACCTCTTTTTCTGATTCAGAGCTGGTGCTTTGGGTGTCGAAAGACAAAGTGGACTTTCACACTAACACATTTGGTGTGCACCCGGGTTCAATTGACGTCAGAGTTTGATATGTTTGGCTATTGTGAAAACTGTCATGCGAACTGTATCAAACCCAAGACTACCTGAAGGAGGTGGTCTAAGTTCGGTTGCACTCATACTGTGGCATGGTTCACATGAATATGAAAGCAACACGGACTCAAGTGCACACTTTTTTAGCAAGTAAAGCAACCTGCGCATGCGTTTTAGATGATTACAATGTCGTTGCTTCAATAAAACACAAGTAAGAGATATTAGTGTTGATGATTTTCCTTGGAATTCGATCAGGAGTGAGCCAAGAGTTGTTAGCTTCACTAAACATAATAGAAATAATTATTTAAAAAACACAATTTGTTGACCAATGTTTTGTTTTCTATCATGTGCTGTGCGCATTTGTGATGACATAATTTGAACACAAACACTTCAGGGTTTGACCTAATCAAGTTGAGTGTGAAACCAGACCAACGCTGCAGGGGGCACAAGGAACAAGTGCAGCAAATGAGCCCAGTTTGAAAGCCACCAAAGAATCGATTTGAAACTAGGCTCTGGCTCTGAACCAGCACTCAAACTGCCTTGGTGGAAAAGGGTTATCAGAGAAATTCTGATAGCACACTGCAATCCACCAGCAGGTACAGTAAGGATCAGCTTACAGTGAACTGAACTAGAATATATTTTAATATTGAGCAAGCAGTCGTATTGGCTTCAGAATCAGCATATCCCAATGAGCTGTGAAGAAAATCATTTGATTGTTAGCGAACTGCATTTAAATGACCTAAGCCTGTGCCATTTAGAGTTTCTTCTATTCATAACATTAAAAAAATACATTTTGCATTCACCTAAAATACATTTTAAGATGTAAAATGTATTTTCCTGATATGTGCCATTTACAACACATATTTAGTATATATTTGACATATTTTGACATATAAGATACTTCTGTGACCTCTTAAAGCTTAACATTTTCCAAATTCATTGCAATTGATGGAAATGGACATTAATAATGACAGCATTTTAATTTTGGGTGAACTATCTCTTTAAAATGATTTAAACAAAACCTTAGAGCGAAACTAATGGCTCCATACGCACACCAAACTCACAGCACTGGCACACATAAGCTTAATTAGATCTTAGAATATATGAATGCTATTGATTCGTGAAAACAGATGTAAATGTCAACTCATATTGTCATTTAGTCATTATTTTATGGCCTGGTCCTGTGTGTGAGGCATATTGATGGAGATTACTTAGTAGTAATAAGAGTGAAAAAAGCAAATTCCCGCCTGCCATATTGAACACATCAATCATCATGATGAATATGTTGCTGATTACAAATTCTAATGAAACAAGGATGGGGCTTGCATTGACCCGTACAGTGAATCTACCAGAGTAAAAAATGAGCACCAGACGGAAGCTAGAATTTCATTATGACATAATAACTGAGAATGAATGATCACAGGGTGGCGAGAAAAGAAATTAGCTTTGACCTTTTGTATGGTCGAGAGGTTCGAAAAGGTGCTTTTTCTCATCTACAGTCAAACCAAGAATATTCATTCCCTAAAGGTCTGAGGCAGATTGTACAAGGAATTGTAATATCTCTGTATAAAGCAAATACCATTTTTTTTAGGTAGAACTAGTCTCATTAGCCCCTGTTGGTTGATGCTGGAATTACACACTTTCGTACCAAATGGTATCCTTTTTTAACAACTGTTTAAAAGTACTAGCACAGTGTTTCTCAACCTTGTTTTTGTAGCTTCTTCCAGTAAAGGGTTTTTCAAATATGGATCTAAATCTCATGCAGTGTTTAGGTTAGGGTTAGGGCAAGCAAGTGACTTTGAATTGTTCCAATGCCAATCAAACTCACTTTCCTGCATCTTCCTAGTTATCACGAAGACCTTAATTAGCTTCTTCAGGTTCCTTGATTAGGGTTAAAGCTGAACTCTTCAGGACCTTAAAGGCCAGAGTTAAGAAACCCAGTCCTAATTAAACAGACCTGATTCAACTCATTAACTCAGGGGTGTCCAATCCTGCTCTCAAAGGGCCACTGTGCTGCAGAGTTTAGCTCAACCCCACCTAAAACAGCTAGTCAAGGCTGTTTTTTCAATGGCTGTAATTTTTAACACCCAGGGTTCCCAGAGTCTTGCATTACTGTTGGGGCAAGTTGGAGCTAAACTCTCAGGAGCAGGTTTGGACACCTCTGCATTACCATAATTGGCAAAAAAATGTGTCAGGTTAGGAGCAAATCCAATGTGAGCATTGTAGATGTCCTTATTGGAAAGAAGCTCAGGATAGTCACTGTAAGGGTTTGAGACTGTGGACGTTGGCACTTTCATATCATAAATTTCCTGCAGCTTCCTCAGAGTAATTAGTCAAATGGCATTTGCAGCTCAGGTATCTGAGTTAAAAGGAAATTAATGCCCCTGAGCGAAGATTGGGTACTTCCATTCTAGCAACACCTCCAGGCAGCTGTTTTCTATCTAGAAAATAGATATGCAAATAGAGGTCCAATCTGCTTAAATACAACAACCAGAATTGTTAGTTATGAGCTTACATTTTTAAAGCATATTTAAAATCACCAGCAAAATATGACAAACGGTATCATAAATTGATATATCATAGTTTGTTCTTTACATAAATAGAAAATTCAGCCCCACTTTATATTCTGTATAACTACAATGTAATTATTTTGTTCATATATTTGTATATTGCCAAAAGTATTGGGACACCCCCTTCTAATTAACAGGTTTGATTAATTTAATAATTTCCATGAATACAAATCTTAATGTTTAAGTATATAATGAGGGGATTGTGTCTTCTAATTTTACAGCAACAGTTTTAACAGGACCCTTTTCAATTATAACATGACAATGCTTTTGTGTATAAGACAAGGTTCAAAAATAAATTAATGATTCAGGCAGTGTGGAAGAACTTGACTGGTCTGCAGAAGGCAAAGTCCTAATATCAGCTAAACACCTCTGGTGTGACTTTAAATGAAAACCTTGAGCCAAAAACTCATCACCAAACACCAATGACTTGTACTGGAATTGGGACACCCCTTCTTTAGAACAGAAAAAGGCACTTCCAAAACTCTGGCAACAAAGATGGAAACAATTCATGTATTTATAAATTGTATTTCCATCTCTGTTGGAACCATTTTGGAAGTGTCAAAAATGACTGTACCCATAGTTATTGGTGTTTGGTGTTGAGTTTTTGACTCAAAGTCTGCATTTAAAGTCACTCCAGCGATGTTTTGCACACCAGTCAAGTTCTTCCACACTGACTGAATCAATCATTTCTTTTTTAACCTTGCCTTTAGGTGTGCTAGATGTGGTAGACATCCAAAATGTGCAGTGGTGGGGGCCTTAAAAGAGAAGTTCACCTCCAGAACAAAAATGTACAGCTAATTTGTTCACCCCTTTGCCATCCAAGATGTTCATGTCTTTCTCTCTTCAGTCATAAAGAAATTGTGTTTTTTTGAGGAAAACATTTCAGGATTTCTCTCCATATAGTGGACTTTTATGGTGCCTGTGAGTTCTGAATAAAGAAGGATCTTGTCTAGTTAAACAATCTTATTTTCTAAAAAATGGACAATTTATATACTTTTTAACCTCAAATGCTTGTTTTGTCTAGCTCTGTGTGAACTCTGTGTATTCTGGTTCAAAGCAGTTAGGGTAGATCGAGAAACTCCCACCTCATTTTCCCCTCCAACTTCAAAATCTTTGAATTTTTACTTCTGAAGCGATGTAGGACGATTTTGAATTTGGATGAAAAGGGGGTGAGTATATTATCTGTACATTTTTGTTTTGGAAGTGGACTTCTCCTTTAAGAGCAGGTTTGAGAAGACGCACTGTTCTAGAGCGAACAGACATGGCAGTGCCTTTATCAATTATATGATTTGCTCTTTTGGTTGAAAGGCTGGACTTTATTTTGCATAGCTATAATATTGCACATTGTTATTTCTCTGCTCTACAAGCTCTACAAGTTGTCTGTCTTCTCCTTATTCTGTGTTTGGCTTGTCCTAATATTCAGATAGTCAGTAGCTGTTAGTTTAAATCACAGCTTGACAAAAACACTATTTGTTCCTTGCTATTAGTTGGCTGCAGAAGGTGTCCAAAAAACAGAAACACCAATTTTGTGGGTTGTTTACATATAAAAGTGCTCAATAGAGGCTTTCTCATTGGACACACTGCTCTTTGCCATTTGTTTCTGCTAATGTCACTATTTTTAATGAGACACTGGCTTTATTTGCTTGATACAGATTAAGCATAGTCTAACAATGCACTTTGTAAGGGCTATGGTCCATAACAAATTACAGCTTCAGTCTGATTAGTAAATGTCGAGAAGTAAGAGAAAAGCAAGACCAAAAACAATCCTGACTATTGGATCGTTTGAGCTTTCCTAAATAATTAGAGTGATGAAAGCAACACATAGCATGCATTATCTTCTCCATCTGTTTATCTGGATAGAAACCTATTGAAATTCAAATGTTTGCACGCATTATCACTGCAATTTACTGTCACTTACAATAAATACCCTGTGGAATTGTAAGGCAAGCATAATTTTCTGTCCTGTGAGGATATATGGATGTTTCCATGATGATCTTAAACATCCATGGAATATTCCCCATCTTTTAAAGGCTTCTGTAGTGGGACTGGAATATTTTTAGATTATTTTGACATCCCAACTTGGTTCTTCTACACCATAGCTGTTAAAAAAAAAAAAAAAAACTTTAGGTATACCTACATTTCGGGAGAATATCAAATAGCTTAACAATGCCAGTAAGCTTTAAGTCAAAGCTATGAAACATGCCAGACTAGTTAAAAAGATTTTCATTCTAAACAGCATTTGGTTGTAGAAAAATTTGCAATTATGACTGGAAACTTTAGAGTTGGAATGAGTCATTACCTCATATTACAACAGAGAAGTCGTTTTTGTGATGAATGGAAGCTAATTATCTATTTTCTGAATTATTGTTATTATAGTTGCCTTTTCTCTCCAACAGCAACATGACAATGCAACATTAGTAATTACAACTTTAGAAGTGAGATGGAGCTTGAGTCATTAATACTTTAGTTTCATTTTCCCTGAACAAAAGACTGAAATTTTTAAATGCCTTTATCTGCTAAAAGCTCAATCGTCAACATTTAGAAGCGCACTGGCATATAGAACAGTCAGGGCCTCTATTTTTAGTAGCGTAGTGCTATAGAACTGTGCTTCTCAAAGCTGTCCTGGAGACCCTCACCACTGAACATTTAGGATTTAGTCTCCCTCATTTAACACACCTGATTCAACTCACCAGCTCATTAGACGAGACTGCAAGACTTGAACTGAGTGTGACTGATGAGGGAGTCATCTAAAAATGTGCAGGGGCTCCAAGGGGGGCTTTGAGAAGCACAGCACTGGAGGCCTCACAGCACTGAACATTTTGAATGTCTACCTCATTTAACACACCTCCAGGATAGGTTTGAAAACCCCTGGGGTACATCATATCATATGTCCAAAATCATTGGAGAGGATACATTTTATCAAAGGCCGCTTAAAGAAACAGGAATTTAAAACAAATTTATAACAACTGACAATGCAGAAAAACATGGTGCTTACACCATGATGGTGGCTAAACAAACTCAGGATTAGTTTCAAGTTGACAAAACCAAACCAACCCAATCCAACTTTGTTAGTACCATGATGCTGATCAATTTTCTCTGTCAACTCAGGCTGATCCTGAGTTTATGGAGCACATGTACATGAAAGTGTGACATCAGTATTGAACAGTCAATCACATGCCTTGAAACAGATTCACATCTTGAGAGAGAGTTGGCACAATTCACTGCCAAAGATTAGAAAAGATTAGAAAAATATGAAGAATTTCAAAACATTTACAGAGCATGATGAAGAGAGCTGTCCATAAATAAGGAGACATGAAAATATGTCCATATTACTGCAAGTAAAAATTGTGAAGTGTAATGTGGGGTTTAAGATTTGTTTTTGGGTTTTGTTCATGTTCATGTTTTCATGTCTTTTATTTTGAAGTTTAGCCATGGTCCTTGTCTAGTCTTGCTTCCCTTGCTCTCTTGTATTCCTGCCATTAGGTGTGTTCGACTTGAAACACGGCTACAGACGGCAGTCAACGAATTGAAATGAGCACTAGAGGCAGTAAAACTTTTATTCCTTTTCACACATAGTATGATTTACACACAACATTTTATATTATATTATATTATGGCTTCAAAACAATTTTAACATCCTGCGCGATTTGAAAATGTATACTTTTGAACGTTGTCGTCACATATACAGCTTCATATACATGAGTTTTCTAATGCAATGAGTTTGCTTGGTAGCTTACACGATACAGTGTTGCACTTGGGTGATGAAGAGCTCCGGTACGGACCCCGTGAAACTACGGTTTGACAAAACAGCTAAAATCTGCACGAGGAAGTGAAAAATAGCACGACTGCATCACTAATTTTTTTAATCGCTTTTGCATTTATTAACACTATTGGTTACGTTTAGGGTTGAGTTTGGTGTAGGGCAGGGATGCCCAATCCTGTTCCTGGAGATCTACCTACCTGCAGACTTTAGTTCCAGCCCTGCTCCAACACAGCTGTCTGTAATTATCAAGTGCTACCTTGAGATTAATTAGCTGGTGCAGGTGAGCTGAACTTTGTAGGATGGTAGATCTCCAGGAACAGGGTTGGGCACCCCTGGTGTAGGGAATATTTCTAACACGATAGAGTATAAATACGTATTTCAAGCAGCGTAATAAAAACGCAGCATTATGTGTCTTAACCAATGTAAAAAAATAAATAAAATGTGCCAAGGTCACGTTGTCACGATGCATGTGTAGGAAAACAATGAAGGAGTAAAATGTAAAGTCTTTTATAAATCCATAGGCAGGGTAACAATCAGACAGGAAACGCAGGAGAACACACTCACAACGAAGGAAAACAGGTGTAACGTTTGTAGCCGGACAAGGACACACTGAAAACAAACAAACTTATAAAGGGAAACTAATTACAAGGACAGGTGTGGAAAAAGAAACTGATTGACAGGAATTCCAAACATGGGCATGGGAGAAACCAAAACAAACAGTACAATGGGGGGAGACAATAGGAAAAACCAAAACATTCAGTCCAAAAAGGGGGGAAAACACTGACACTGACGAAAAAACTAAGACAAACAGTCCAAGGGCGTGACATTACACCCCCTCCCAGTAGGGATGGAGTGACGTGGCGCAGCCGGAGGAGTGGAGTCCTGAGGTGAAGGCGGGACAACGACCGACCAAGGCTCCACCTTGGTCCTCTGTGTTTTAGTGCCACTCTCATTTCACTTTGAAACTGTCGCAAAACGTGCAGTAAGGTACATAATTACGGTGTTGCAGAAATGTATTCCCAATGAGCCTGGGTTGATAATTTGAATCTCCTCACATTCTTTCTTACATGCCTTACAGGCACATTGCTCAATGATGGCTCAGTAGAGGAGGGCCCTTTGTCTCTCAGGTGTGAATCACTAAATATTCATGGCCATTATCACTTCCTCGCGTATGGCTTTTCTAACACAAAACAGGTACAAATGTTACATCAATATACTGAATGAGTGAACAGGATGATTTTCATATTATTTTGTAACAAAAACGAGCTTGATAGTATATCACATACAGTCCTCAAAAGTCGTGCGAACAAATCTTTAGTGTTTTATGACATTATTTCAATTTCAACATTTCAATTGTTTTCTCAAAAACACAAACATGTACATTCATGCTGCTCACATTATTGTAGCCCAGTTTGTGCTCATTACTTGTATTTGTTATGCTTTTAAGATACTGAGAAAAAGCACAAATGTCAGGGCATGTCAAAATGTCTCCAGGGCCCAAACCCCTGCAGACTCCAGAGGGTTAATGTAATATATTGCAATATATCTTACATATATACATCATTTATTACACTGAATAATAAAATGTACAAACATTTACCTGTAAACACTAACAAGCAAGCAAGCAAGTCAATTTTTTCAAAAAACATGACAAGGCTAGTATTGTAAAGCTATCAGCAGTAAGTCACATAGACACATGAGGCCCTATTTTCTGATCTCTCTTCACTATATACTGTCTTCTTTGCTGAGATGTGCCATGGTAAGATCTATCCCCAGGGATTTCACTGCAGCGGCAGCTTTTATGAGCTGGAAGTATTATAGAGGCATTTTATGAGCAAGACTTTCTCAGAATGAAGATCAATAAATAAATAGCCTTCAATGTCTTCAGCGTCACCCGAAATAGCTTTCAGCATCACATGCTGTACTTGAACTCATGTGACAAATGCCAGTATTTGTTTGCTTGAAACTATTAAGCCAGAAGAAAACCAGCAATGTTGTTTTAGAGAGAGGGAATCGATAATTGTAATCCACTCCCAAACTTTAAATCTATCCAGCTGTAAATTAATCCTGTCACTCTGACTTCTCAGCCTCATCTTGGATGGAGAGATAGACCGATCGGAGTGACACCGGAGAAACAGCAGTGTGTCTTATCAGTATGAACAAGCAAACACACACCCTCTGCTTAAAGTGAGATAGAGTCTAGACAGCAGATGAGAAGAGCCCATTGTAATGCAGAACTGCTGCTAATCTAAAATCTGTTGAACTTGTCAAAAAGTCTTTTCAGTTCTTTTGAATGGCTATTAAACCGATTTTAAACTAAAGAAAAGGGTGAAAAAGGGCTTGCTTATCTAACTCATTTTTCATTCATTAATTACTACACTATTACTCAACCCAGGCTCATTGAAGAAACATGCCTGTGGCAACATTTCTTCAAAATTACTATATATCACATTGCTTCTTGCATGTTTTGCAACACTTTCAAAGTGAAATCTCCATCGAGATGTGATAAAAGCACATCCAGGTTTATCCGAAACAAATAAACATAAAACTGGAAATGTTTTATCATGCTGTATGTATTGCAGTTTAAAAATGAGATGTCAGTGAGTGGGGAAGCAACTCATTTAATTTTAGCTTGCTTCTACAAGTCTTTGAGTTCTTTTATTATAACTCATGGTTCATGGCACTTTAACCCAAGCTCTTTTGCATCGCAAGGGTAATGCTGTACCAGGTGGGCTACGGAGCAAGTTTACTATGTCAGAAAATCCATACATGTGGAGCTGGTTATTGGATGCAAACAATAAAGTGTATTATTTTACAACTCATCCAATACATAATAACATATGCAAAGAAACACATTGGTCAATATCACTAAAAAGTGTCTTTGGTGTTCCCACCAGAATCACTTTATTTTTCCCAGGAATGAGTCTAAGTGGAGTAAAGGGGAAGAAGGTGTTTTGGACTGCACCTGCTTTAAACTTCAGGAGGTCACATCTAACTGATGTTTGACTTTCATTTGATAAGTCCCCATTGATTAAGGGTTTCTAATTGTTGTTCCTGTTGTTTCTCTGATGTTCCTGTTCTCTTAGTTCATCCATTAAAGCCTTTGTCCGCCCTGTCATGCCAGGGGACACCCTGTCATCTTCAACTTTTATGAAAATAAACAAATTATTTTATCAATAAAGGTGCACATTATCTTCCTGCAAATCTACATTTTATAATCACTATGCAATAAAATATATTTACAGTGGAGTGAAAAAGTGTTGGCCCCCTTCCTGATTTTTTGTTTTTATTTGCATGTTTGTCACACTTTGTTTTAGATCATCAAACAGTTCAGTTTCTCTAGCCACACCCAGGCCTGATTACTGCCACACCTGCAATCAAGAAATCACTTAAATAGGACCTGCCTGACAAAGTGAAGTAGACCAAAAGATCCTCAAAAGCTACACATCATGTTGAGATCCAAAAAAATTCAGGAACAAATGAGAATGAAAGTAATTGAGATCTATCAGTCTGGAAAAGGTTATAAAGCCTTTTCTAAAGCTTTGAGACTCCAGGGAACCACAGTGACAGCCATTATCCACAAATGGCGAAAACATGGAACAGTGGTTAACCTTCCCAGGAGTGGCCTGCCAACCAAAATTACCCCATGAGCGCAGCGATGACTCATCCAAGAGGTCAAAAAAGACCCCACAACAACATCTAAAGAACTGCAGGCCTCTCTTGTGTGTCCCATTACATCTGGCATAAACGTAACACAGCATTTCAGAAAAAGAACATCATACCAACAGTAAAATATGGTGGTGGTAGTGTAATAGTCTGGGGCTGTTTTGCTGCTTCTGGACCTGGAAGACTTGCTGTGATAAATGAAACCATGAATTCTGCTGTCTACCAAGAAATCCTGAAGGACAATGTCCGGCCATCTGTTCGTGACCTCAAGCTGAAGCGAACTTGGGTTCTACAGCAGGACAATGATCCAAAACACACCAGCAAATCCACCTCTGAATGGCTGAAGAAAAACAAAATGAAGACTTTGGAGTGGCCTAGTCAAAGTCCTGACCTGAATTCTATTGAGATGCTGTGGCATGATCTTAAAAAGGCGGTTCATGCTCGAAAACCTTCCAATGTGGCTGAATTACAACAATTCTGCCAACAATTGGGCCACAATTCCTGAACAGCACTGTAACAGACTCATTGCAAGTTATCTCAAACGCTTGATTGCAGTTGTTGCTGCTAAGGGTAGCCTAACCAGTTATTAAGTTTAGGGGGCAAACACTTTTTCACACAGGGCCATGTGGGTTTGGATTTTGTTTTCCCTTCATAATAAAAAACTTCAATCAAAAACTGCATGATGTGCTTACTTGTTATCTTTGATTAATATTTAAATTTGTTTGATGATCTGAAACATTAAAGTGTGACAAACATGCAAAAAAAAAAAAAAAAAAAAAAAATTCAGGAAGGGGACACTTTTTCACGCCACTGTATACTTCTTTGAATTTGTGAATGACAGGATTGACATCTTTTGTTGTTTGTTCATATTTTGTCTGCTTGGAGTTGATTTATAAAAGGTGCTGGAGCTTGACCAACATGCATCTATATCAGCCTTATTGGGTCTACTTGATACAACAAATATGAGGTTAAGGTTATGAGTGTTCATGTTCAGATGGAACTTTAGTAAATTGTATGTAGAGGTATGTTTTTGCCATTGCTACTGGTGTATTGTTTGCAAAAACACTCTCGAATCTATTATATGTGGAGCTTTAGTACCACTGGACCATAAACAACTCTAATGAAAAAATACTGGTTACAGAATCACCATGAATAACAATTGGCATATAGCTGTAGCATCTGTGATACGTGCCTTTTGTGGAGGAAAATGTTTGGTCCAGATCATTTTGGTTGGGTTGTGAACAATATTACATGTCAATATGGCTGATCTCTGGCAAGCTAGGAATGAAAATGGAAAAAAAAAAAAAAAACTAAAATTGTTAGTGGCACACTAGCTTTAGCATGCAGCACACAAGTCAGCTGACCTTTACTATATCCCTTTATTCCTCACAAATGGATTTGAGGTTGTAATGAATATTTGCTCCCTTGGGAAGAAGCATAAAACTCAGTGAGAATGTTGAAATTAGGTCATGTTGTTGTGTTTTCGAGCCATGCAAGTGCATCCAGGCAATTGCTGTTTGGAAGACACCCAACTTCACCGCCGTTTACGCCAAAATAAAGAATCACCTACAGCATGTTCACTATATGAAACTGGTGAAAAACGCTTTACATGCACACTGTCTAATTCTGCCAGTTGTGCTGGCTCTGTGCCTTTAACCAGCTGGGAGTGTATCTGAGCAATCATAATTGGTGCGTGGAGAATTCAGTCACACTCTAAGCAGTGATAAGAAACACTGTTAGTGCCAAATACAGCAAACATAAATAGCCTTTCTTCAGAAATGTGGGTCTTGTCTCTGCGGGAAACATCAGAACGTGCTGGAAATGCAACATCAGCTCAGTTTTCCTTATCCAGATTGTAATCCTGGTACTTTAATGAGTGCATGTGTATGCACTCATAAACATGTATAAGCGTGTCAAGTATCAAGGTTTAACCCTCATGTTCTGTTTGGTGTCCTTTATAGATTGAGGGCCATTTTAATACATTAACAAACATAGACCCAGACTAATCTTCTGGCAAGGTTGAAGAATGAAGAATGAAGTTATCAGAGTATGAGCACAAAACATCATTTATACATTGCTCATGGAACATTTTGTTTTTTAAACGTCACTACTTGGTTGTTCGAGCAAAACGCTGTTTTTCATGCACCTATCAAGTTTGAGATTTTGGGCTTTTTGGTTTTTCATAAATTGTTTTTTCAGACTAGTGGAAAGAAAACATACAAAAACACTGTGTACAAAAACGAAGTGTTTCTTTTATAGCACTTTATCTATTTGTGTCAATAGATTTTAATTACAATGCATATTTTTAAAGGCCGTTTTCTCAAAATTAGTTTTTTTTTTCCAACACTGAGCCATAAATATCCACTTCAGTAGCACTTACACCAAACTTAACATTTTTATTGCTGTCTATATCCTGAAGGTTTTTACAGAGGGATTTGTTCATATATAATTTGCTTGATTTTATACATTTTATTCCCCCCAAAAATGGTAAAAAAAATATAGCGTTTCTTGTCTGTTCTGTTTTTTTTTTCTGAATTATGTTATGACAAAATGAGATACCCAAAATTTCCTCTGTAAAAACTTTTGACTCTAATATGTCAAAAAAATTAAACAAGAATTTTGAAACTGATTTCATTAAGTGTTTAAATTTTTGTACTAGAAATGTATGCAAATTAGCGCACATTTCATTTACATATTTAAACCTAAGATTTTAGAAAACTTGTAATACAAAAAAAAAAATGTTTGCAATTATCAAAGTAATCAATCAACTGGGTAAGGTGATAACTATTAGTTATGTTTTACCATATTTACCTGCAGTGTCTCGCCATAAAGGAAACTTAATGGAAACATGATCAAGATATTCATGACTAATCTTATGAGAACTTATTATAAACAAAACTTGAGAACACACTTCAGACGTCCTCCATGAAAATTGTGGCTTCTGTTTTAGGTTTAAAAGACGTAACTATGAAACAGTTTAAAGGGAAAACGATTATTTATTTATTTTAAAAAATATTTTTAGACAGTAACATCAATCTCAACAGAACATGAGCATTAACTAACCATGGATATACCATAGATGTAACCATGCAGAAGCAATTCTCATAAATTATACGGCTAACCGTCTGCATACAGGAGATAACGTATTATACATGCTTTTACATGTTTTTATGCAGCCACCAAAAGGAATCATAAAATATGGATTTTAACGTTACTTGGCTTAATGCATGACACTAAAATCCCCTTTAAAGACAGCAAAAGGAACATTTCTCTTTAGCTCATCACTCATTGATGCAAATTCATGCTAATCAGACTTCTGTAAAGCTACACCCTTTGCTGACCCATTTAACAATTTCACAAGGGAAGGATAGCCAGCTCTGTCTCCAGTGCACTTGTATGTATATTCATTTTATGGATGTGTGAAGAATGACAATTTGTTTTAGGGTGGGGTGGTGTCGTGATTGAGGCTAATAATAAAGTTGCTGAAGTTCAAGTCCTGCAGACAGTGAGTCATTGTAACCTCAATTGAATGTGTTCAATGCAGGTCTAGCTCTATTGACAGCATTTGTGGCATAATGTTAATGAATACCACAGAAAGTCATTTGTCCCTCAATTTGTGAAGGTGCGCATAGTTATTTTTCCCTCATTAGTCATCTTTTACAAGTGGATTTAGCTTTTCCAGTGTCTCTTCAGCTTTTTAATTGCTAGAATACAAATGCACTTAATGACCACAGTCTGCAAATTCATTTTTTTTTCTTACAGTCAGCCATTAGCATAACAAGTGGAATCCGCAGTTCATTTAAAACATACTGATATGTTATTTTATGTAACTTAAATGTATGTTCCAAACACAACCATAAGCTAAATCTGACAGTAAGATGTTTAATTTGTGCAATTAATTCATACTGAAGAATATTTGCATCTATAGAAGCATCTATACCCATGTTTAAACTATGGCTAGTGTGACAAATCCATGGTTAATTTATTTTATCTCCCTTCTCTTGTAATTTATTGGTGAACTTTTTTGCTGTATTAATTAAAATGTCTAAATGAAGCACTTAAAGGGCTTACAGTTCACCCAAAAATTAAAATTCTGTCATTAATTATTTACCGTCATGTCATTCCCAATCCATAAGATCTTCGTTCAACTTTTGGAACACAAACTAAGATATTTTTGATGAAATCCAAGCGTTTTCTGACCCTGCATATGTTACACACCCCAGGCGTGGTCACAATAACAAAAATAATTGTGATCTGTAAAATAAATGAAAGACTGAGACGCAAGGAACACAGGACCACACCTTTCTTTCTCCAGATTACGTCTATTGAATCATTTAAACTCAAGTACATTTTTTTTTTTTTTTTTACAATTAATGCATTCTCTGTCCCACCTATTTAACATATATAAAACACAAATAAAGTGCATTTGCACCAATCAGCTTCATCAGTCGGATGTATAAAGACTTCCTGCTACACATTCACTCAAGTCTGAGTGTAAATCCTACAAATTACAAAACACATTGCAATATTGCATGGGTTTTCATGAAACATAGTGCTATCACAAAGGTTAATTATATTATTCAACAGAAACAAATACCCTGTATGTGCTAGAAATTAGATTACTCAAACTGGGACTTTGCATTTAAAAGTGTACAGTAACTTCAACAAATTATGTGAAATCATTCTCAAGGAATAAAGCCATCAATACTGATTCAAGACTCTATTATGAACTTACTTTGTTTTAAAACAGCTCATAGGACATGTAAACATATTAGGAGACTTTAAGCATCAACTGGAGCAATATATGCTGCTTCATAGTGAAAGATAAAGTGTTTAAATGTAATTTACTGTTCAGTCCATCGCACAAATGAACTCTCGCGATAATAGCACGAGTCATCGCGAGATTTTAACTTATCCAAAAGTTACTGAAATCTTTACTGTTCAGTTTCCGGCAAATACATTTGTCTAATGAAGACTAAAACTTTGTCTTTCGGAGGTTTAAACATGGTACTGACCTGTAAAATAAATGAAAGACTGAGATGCAAGGAACACAGGATCACACCTTTCTTTCTCCAGATTACGTCTAACCGGAAACCAGAGGTTTCATCAGTATGCGCACCCGGGAACAAATAACAATCGCATTAAAGGTTCCGGTCCCCCTACACTGTCTCATTCATTATTCCCCTCCGTTTCTTTTCATTACAGGATGTCTCATTAAATTACAAGTACTTATTTGCTGAATTGCAAAAGAGGTTGAATTACTAATTTTAAAGGAATACAACTTAATATTTTTAATTAGTATATATCACCAAATGTGTTGCACAAATTTGGGTACACCACACATAGACAGCAATGCAACTGAAACATTCCAGGCCCAGAAAAGTAAGGGCATCGGTAAAATAGTCCATGTGACATCGATGCTTCAACCGTAATGTTATGAACCTACGAGAGTACTTTCTCTGCACAAAGAAAACAAAAATAAAGACTGGGGAAGAAACATAAGCCATCGAAATCTAATATTTACTTGAGATTACGAAGATGATGTACTCATTTTATTGCATATGCATTATTTATTACATAAAAAAAGAAAAAAAAAGAAACGTGTCATGAATTTATTGCATTTTGGGGAAAAATAGTCTGTTTTTACAATGAATCTTTAAAAATCAAAATCTGGATATGAATTTTTAATGTTATTATAACCTAAAGATGCTATATGAAAGATTGAAACAGAAAATAGTGGTTTTCATCTTGACATTGCATCCTCTAGTCTCATCGCCATGCTTTGTACGTAAACTTCAGACAAAGAAGCGAATGTTGTGTTCTACTGGCGCCCCTTTATTCTGTGGTTGCACGCTGGAAATGATGTCATAGGCTGTCGCCAGCCAATACTATTATCGTTATTGTATGTATGCTTCAGACATAAGTCACGCTGACGGCGTTCCCCATAGCGACCCCTAGAGGACGCAGTGTCTCGTTTCCTATCTCAGGGATTCATGGTTACATACATAACCTGAGATTATTTCTTACTACCTTTCTGGGCAGTGAACATGTCAGATGTGTTACTGTCTTTGCAAGGTCAGAAAGCTCTTGGACTTCATCAAAAGATATCTTAATTTGTGTTCTGAAGATAAATGAAGATCTTACAGGTTTGAAACGACATAAAAGCGAGAAATTAATGACAGAATTTTCATTTTTGGGTGAACTATCCCATTATCTTGAATCATTTGAAGAGTTTGGTTCCAAAACACAATGAACAGTTTAATTTTACACAAAATGTGATATATTCGCTGTGCTATTCTGTCACATTTTCTCCTTATTTTTCCAAACCGCGACAAATGACAGTCCTTCTTCTCTGCAGAATGCGATACATCTGCTCAACCAATCACAGCACACCATTCCACGCATTAAACAGTAATGGTGGCGCTTTGAATACACCCGCCATCCTAGTTTTCCTAATCTACTTTGTACCTTGTGATCAACAAACAATAAAAAAAAAATGAATAATTTTGAAGGCATTGATGAACCTGTGGCGGTTTCTGCAGTGGGGAAGAAACATAAGCCATCGAAATCTAATATTTACTTGAGATTACGAAGATGATGTACTCATTTTATTGCATATATATGATTTATTACATTTTGAAAAAAATGTGAGAAAAAATAATCGTTTTTTATAATAAATCTTTAAAAAAAAATCATATCCAGATTTTGATTTTCAATGTTATTATAACCTAAAGATGCTATATGAAAGTTTGAAACAGAAAATAGTGTTTTTCATGTTGCCACTTTCTTGGTAAAGAACATTTTTTACATTTTTACTCAAATTAATCAAAATGGATTTATAGCGTTTTGGAACCAAACACTTCATCTGTCACCATTCTCCAGTGTTATCTAGTATAATTTGTCTAGGTAGACCCTAAATTAATGTGTGTGTAATGGTGTGTGACATTTTAGTATGACATTAAAAATCATTTATTTTTTACAACAGATGCAATGAAGTCAAAGGACATTGAGTTAAAAGTAAATTGACTGAATCACAGAGGCATTTGAGCAATTAATTCTTATACACACACTGTGGGTCTATAAACACAATCACGCAATTGTAGAATTGTATTCACAATGTGATCATTTGTCACCTACCAGTAATTTATTGACATCTCAAATGACATCAAGTAGATGGATTAAAGACATTGAGAGTGGCCTTTGATTTCCTAAAAAGAAGCTGAGAAAGTTTCTCTCTTCTAAAGTCTGCAATGTCTCAACGTTCTCCACCAGAATGTATTTTTCCTCAGACTTGCTCAATAAATCATAAGAACGAGTGGGCAAAGTGAAAGAACTCGGCTACATGCTTTGATTGTTCCCCCAAAACTTTTATCCCCAAGGAATTATGTCACAGGTTTTGTAGCATACATATGTGTGTTGTTTTGCTCCAGGCCATCTGGCAGTGTTTAACACTGAACTTTGCTCTTTTGTTGAGCGCAAGTCAAAATGTGAAAAGCACTGGGTTGTGGGCAGCCATGTCACATTGGCAAAGACCACAAACACAAAGCTCTGCATGGATCTGAAATACAGTGCCTGAAATCTCTACACTAGATACAAGAACATCTGCCTACAGCTGTTGCGTTGAGCAGGCTTCAGTTTCTCACACCTGCAACAGCAAAATGATATTTCGCATTGTTTTCATTAACAGAATACAGCATATGGTATTTAGTTTTGTTTCCTTGCATATTGCTGACAAACAGTCATTGAGTTGTTAAGCTGTCATAAAAATGTGAATTGTGATCTGGTTTATTATATTCCACAGATGTGCTGCCAATCGGTATTTCATATTTTCTGTGGAAGGTTATTTATTCTCCAAAGCCAAATTTAACTCACATTTGGCATGTACTGAGGGGTCATTTTAGACCCTGTTTGTGACAGACATACGTCTTAGTATAACTAATCGAATTCTTCTACCATTATAAATTGTATTCTGTCATTCCAGGTAGTTACTTTAAGCTTGCCCGTCTCCTTTTTCACTCTCTTGCTCTTTTGTTGCCCTGAAGGTTGTCAGAATGAATGGCCATCAACTAGACTGCAGTGTCAGGCCAGGTGGCAGTCTGCACATAATAACACTTTTATTTCTCTCCTTCATCTGTTTTGTTTTATTCGCACACAAAAGCTACCTGCTCCATTTCCAACAGCTACTCTGTAGTTACTTCAGAGTTTTCAAATGTTTACCTGAATATTTTATGATGTTGTTGGATAAACATCATTTGCATAATTGGTATCTTCAATACAATTAAGTGCATTTCTTTTTCACTAGGGGGTGTTGACTTGTAATTGTAGAGTTGTGACAATTTACTAACAACAAAATCCTACTTGTATATTCGCTGCTTCAATCATAAGTACATATGTCTAAGAATTTAAAACAAGAGGTTCTGTCACAGTTTGACAATTAAAGATCAAAATAACAGTAATGTGGCCAGATCATGACATGAGCTTTGACCTTCATGCCACTGAATTATATCCAGCGTATCATTAACATTGTTTAAACGGTAGTTTGACATCCATCAGAGCGGCGGTCGAGAGCCATTCACAACCCATTAAATTTCCAGCAGCTGCAAGGTCAAGGTCCTTGGCCACGATCCTGGACACAGTCAAGCACGGTGGAAAGTGTAGTGGAGAAATTAATTAGCTCATATAAAATGAAGAAGGATCCATTCCCCTCATTTTGTGATGATGGGTTGAATGACAGAGAGTCATTATGTGGATACGCTGGGTGAATGCATACAACAGAGACGATCTGTGCAAAGAGTTTATTGATAGCAATGGACCGTCTAATAACAAACACATCGTAATACAATCCTAGATGACCTTGAACAAGGTCCTGTTGTCTAAATGGGATACATTGCAGGATAATTTGGTGTAAACCTGGTATTTTTTGTTTTGTTTTGTTTTGTTTTGTTTGTATTTTAGCAGCAGGATGGTGTTTACACAAGTTATAACTTCTTAGATTTGCTCTGTAGACAGGCTAACTGTTCCAGAAAATTCCCCAGATTTATTATGCCTACATCTGCTAAGTTCACAAGGACCAAGAACATAACCATTGGACCACATTTTTTTTCCCAAAATAAAAAAGGTCCATGAAATCCCTCTTGGCCTGCTGATCAGCAACCAACCACAACTATGTTTTCTTTTTTTCCCCCTTCTCACCATCTGTTCTTTGGTCATATTTAAGTATGAATATTCATATTCAGTTAACACATGGATAGGTAATGTAGGCAAATGTTGACCACAGATTTGACTAGATTTAACTACGAAATAATAAAAACTCATGAAAGCAATGCCAGAATCATGTGGATTTAAAAAATACATCTCACTCTGTACTAGCTGCGTTTCCATTATCCTTCAAATTGCGCATATTGAAGTGATGTCCGATGGAAACAAGTCAATTTTGCAAAAACACAAATATCACAAAAAAAAGTTTTTATGCTCACATGAGGTGCAAATTGAAAAAGCAATATTTCACAAAACTGCAATGGAAACATTTATGTACTTAAAAGTCACCTGATCATTCATTAATTCTTTAACCCTTAAATGCATACCTCGGGTCTTTAGCGACCCGGGACGTCATTTACTACCCTCTCCCTCCTTCATTTTTTTAAGTTTGGCATCAGCTTTCTTAGTGTTCCTCAATCTATTCATTTTGAACAATAAAACAAGGAAAAAAAAAAATACAATATAAAAGAATGTCTGTTTTCTGATATTTTTTTTTTGTAAAAAGTGTATAGGGTCGCTATTTTCGTGTGCAAAAATATGTAAATATCTAATGACTAAACATGCAATTCACCTTTAGTCCTTGAGGTGGCAGTGTTTGATGGACAATAATGACGTGATGTTCCACTCATAACTATCGCAGGCATAAAACAAAAGAATATCATCAGCAAAATTTTAATAGATTTATATCGCTTTACTGCAATTACTGTATGCAATAAAATATACATAGCACAGGTATTTGATGATGGATGTGGTGAATAAGCTTCCAGCGATCAAAATAATAATTTTGAATTCATTGAAAACGATAGTTTTGCGAAAATGGTTGAGATCGCAAATTTAAGCCAGATGCTGAATGTACTGTGGAAGTGCGCTCTGACAATGACGGCGGTCGTAAAATCATCTGCTCAAATTGAGCCCTTCTATGTTTCAAAAGGTAATGAAATATGCTCTATTTTATTCTTTTGTAATGGTTCTTAAAACATCAAGAATTATGTCCAGGTCGCTAAAGACCCGAATATGTTATAGTGATTGTCGAAACTTTCATGAATTTAAGGGTTAAGAAACACCTCATATGTGGCTGCTCACAAGTATAAGGGGTTTTCCTTGCCATTAATGCTTGAATAGCCCCTTTATTTACACTGCACACATCTGCAGTGTATTACGGCTCCAACACAACCGCCGGAGCTGATCGTAGCCACTCAATATAGTCAATGCTTTTTTATAGCCAATTCCACGCTGCTTCGCTAAAGATAGACATCTACATCTCGTCTGATTATATGGCTAATACGGTGGCTACGAAATACATAAACCTACCAACAACGGTAATCGTGACTTATCGGAAGAGGAAAAATGGAAACGCCATCATTTCGCAATAGTTTTTTAACCACTTAATCAACATTTCTAAAATATAGTTTGGCAGAAATCTGTAATAGAAACACACCTACTGTTAAATGACACTTTGAAAGATGAAATAAAAAAAACAAAACAAAACAAAACAAATAAATAAAATAAACAATACTGGGCTCTTTTGACAATACTTTCTGAGACCTCTTTAAAAGCCTGTCTGAGGGTCAAGATTTTAGGGATCAGGTTATAATTGGGTAAAGGTTAGGTTTAGGGTAAGAATTTGGGTAAGGATCTAGAGAATGAATTGTGTCAATGTCCTCACAAACATAGCTATACAGAGTTGTGTGTGTGTGAGTTTGTTACTCAAATGGCGGCATCATTTTTTTTTAATTGGTCTGTAAGGTGAGCACAAGCTTTTTTTTTTTTTTTTTTTTTTTTACAAAGGAACGGTTGTTGAAGTTAAACCATTGTAAGAATGATAATTTAATAAAAATGATTTGTCCAATCTGAGTGGTTTATAACTTGGTGACTATATTTTAGATATGCAACCTGAAAAATAATGTAAAAATTAAATATTTTAAAAAGATTTTGCTGTCAGAACTGACCAACCATATGAGTAAATGGGAAATACTGTAATATTTACAGTATTTAACTCTTTTTTTTTATTTTTCCAACAAAACATTTAAATAAAGAGGTATACAGAGAAACAAACACCCAGAATGCGAAAGAAGAGTAAGTCAAATACAAAAAGAAGTAAAATAAATACAAAATCTAAAATCTTCCATGTTTCCTGTTTAGTTTGTCAGGCTGATACTGCAGAACAGTTACATAAGTTGTATTCATTTCTATTGCTGTATAATCTATTTTGTTTAAAAATGAATATTTAAGATTTGAATTTAGCAAAAAACTAAATGAACAGTGATTGTTTGTTTTTCCTCTTTTGTCGAACAATGGGTGATTATTGGCCAGAATAAGCTGAAAACTGGTGTAGACCCATGCTGATGCTCAAAAGTCTTACTGTGTCAGACTAATGTGAACACATCGACTGGTACCAATTTTTTCCCCAGCTAGAAGGAATGATTTTTTTCTTTCTTTCTGCAGACCAGTCCAGCTAGAGAAAGTAAATTCTACACTACACGCTCCGGAATGGTGGCTGAAATAATTCATTGTGACGTCTCAGTGTGATTGAAAAGAATCATTTATCCAGCGATGTTTGTACACAGTGTGACTGTCAGAGTTGTGTGCTATTATAGAATGCTCCAGCCCTAACAGCCCAATTACACTCCCTCCATGCACAATTTACTCTGCCGAGAGTCGCCCAGTCTCCCTCCACTGAGAGAGGACAGTGAACGAGCCAATTTCACTTCAGACCCTTAACCAATTAGGGCTGAAAACACACATTCACTGTCACACAGGGGAGAGAACGCCAGAGAGACAGAGAGAACTAGATAAATGGAAAAAACAGAGAGCGAGAGTCAAAAGAGAGCAAGGTTTGTTCACGCTGGTTGTTTTGCCAACACTGTGTCCCTTGTAAGATGAGGTGAAAATGAAAATATTTCAGAAAGAAAAGACACACAGATGCACCACAAACATTTGAAAACATTTCTCCGGGTTTCTGAATACAACTATATACGCTCAGTGCTCTGTCTTTTAAAAATGGTTCAATCAAAACTGAATATTTTGTCATCATTTACTCACCCTCAAGTTGTTCCAAACCTGTATGAGTTTTATTCGTCTGCTGAGGACAAAGGATATTTTGAAGAATATGAGTAACCAAACAGTTCATTGTCCTCACCGTCTTCCACAGTATGGAAAGAGAAACAAAAAATGAACGGCTTTTGGTAGACTGTTCTTTTATATGATATGAAATATTTCACCCTTGCTTTAAATTCTCCTTCTGCAGTGAAAATATGATGTTGCTCAACATGCTTGGTTACACTGATAAACATTTATCAGCTTGTTTGTAGTCTTTTAATAGGCACATTACATGAGGCGGTGGGAGTATTTGGCCAATGAAGATTGCAGATCATATTTTATTTGCCAGTGAATTTTTTTTATGTTTTCGACTCTCTCGACCCTCTGCACCTCTCCTGGCTTATGAATTTAGCATTCATCTTATGCTAGCAATGACAGGAGAACCTTCATCTTTTGCCTTTTTGCAGAAAAGTGTGCAGGCGACCTAAGCATAATGTTAGCTTGAGGTCATCTGGCTTGAGCAGATTTACCGGCACCCAGCTGAGATAGTGGCAAAGGATAAAAGCAAATCACAGACTTGACTGGAGAATTTTTCTGGTCATCCTAGTTTGTCGATGGCATGACATTTCTCTGAGGAAATGGAAATCACTGTTTTTTTATTTTTAGGGCACTTCTTGTGTAGGGGAGAACTGGGTAAGCAGTGCAGACAGACAGACAGACAGACAGACAGACAGATCTTTTTTTTTTTTTTCTTAAACAAAGAGTGACATGTCCAAAATTGTTATACCCTTTGCAGACTGTCACAGTCTATGGGGAAATCCAAAGTTCTACACCATTCCAAATAGTCCAAGCTGTTCTAAAGACAAAGGAGCTCACTGAGGACCTGCGGCTGCGCATTGTGACTGCTTACAAGTCAGGAAAGGGCTATAAGACCATATCTAAATGTTTTGAAGTTCCAGTGGCTACAGTGAAAAGTATTATTACAAAATACAAGACGTTCCACACTGTGAAAAATCTCAGAGGACGTGGTCAAAAGCCAAAAGTGAGACCTGGGCTGGCCAGGAGGATAGTGAGAGAGGTAAAAAACAATCCAAGGATCACCACCAAGGCCATCCTGATGAATCTGGCCTCTGCTGGTGGCAACATATCAAGGCAGACAGTTCAACAGCCACTGCACACCGTTGGGTTCCACGGACGCGGACCAAGAAGGACACCACTTCTCCAGATAAGGCACACAAAAGCCTGCTTGGCCTTTGCAAATGCTCATCTGGTCTTCTGTTGTATGGTCAGATGAAACAAAAATTGAATTGTTTGACGAAAATGATATAGCCTTCATTTGGCGTAAAAAAGGAGAAGCCTTCAAAATTCAAAATTCTCAACAACAACATCAGGCAGTCTGCAGAGAAACATGGCCTTGGGCACCAGTGGACATTTCAGCATGACAATGACCCAAAACACGCAGCAAAAGTGGTGAAGAAATGGTTAGCAGACAAAAACATTAATGTTTTGCAGTGGCCCAGCCAGAGTCCTGACTTAAATCCAATTAAGAATCTTTGGAGGGAGCTAAAGATCAGGGTGATGGCAAGGAGACCTAAAGATGAATGGGCAAAAATACCAGTGGAGACATGCAAAAAGCAGGGAAGCATAGGAAGCATTTGATTGCTGTAATAGCCAATAAAGGCCAATATATATATATATATATATATATATATATATATATATATATATATATATATATTAGGGGTGGGCATAGATTAATAGAATATGTGTGCTACCCAAATAATGACTAAAAGTAAGTCTTCGAGAACGGGCCAGGTGGCGCATTAGATCAGGCCTCATCTCCTGTTTCCAAAATGCATCACAAACTGCTTGACATTTGCATTTACAACATAATTACCTATACAAACTTGTGTAACCAAGTACTTCTGCGCAAAAGGCTGCACGACGTGCGCGTTGCCGTTAAATACACAGACGCGCACGGGCATGGATTTCTGCGTGCATAGTCTTCCATTAAACTCCGTTGCTTTTAGAAGCGTCAATTTACAGTTGTTGCATATAGTTTAATGTCTTTATTTCGGGATTATCAAAGTAAATTATAACTCAAACTTGAGATTTTACTGGGGCACAGCAGATTTTCACTGGGGCACGTGCCCCAGTAAAAAGGGTCTAGCAACGCACGCACCTGCCCTGAAGCGGCTTCATAACTGCATCCATGTTTGCACGTCTCATTTGATGTGGTAATTTCACAGAAGTTGAAGACTCGTTCTCGCCCCCTACAGTGCAATTCGACTAGGTATACGTCATCCGCACTAAAATATCAAGGTGAAAGTCATCATACCTTACGTAGTTTAGACCCAGCTCCCAACCCAACTTTGAGAATAGATTAACGGCGATATTTTTTTTATCGCCCGATAAGAGTCTCACGTTAACGCAGCACGTTAACGGCGGATAACGGCCCAACACTAATATATATATATATATATATATATATATATATATATATATATATATAT
>NC_133361.1:63992946-64045387 GCF_049309525.1 Garra rufa
GGCACATCTTGGTTATCAGCTGTTTCCTCACTGCGTACATCTTCAAGTTCACCTAGGATGATATATACACACGCTATAAAGTTTGCCACACTCGTTTTTACAAAACGACGTTTTGTTTATGTTGTTACATTACGTTTTATTTACAAAATGCGTCAGCATCAAAGCTTCGCAGAGAACACGCCAATCACATTACTTTTTCCAGTATTGCGTGAACGCGATTGAGACCTACGTGACGATTCAAAGTTCACTCAAATTTCAAAAGAATCGTTGATGCTGACATAAGAATAATGACATTTACATTAATTTCTAGTGTTAACATTCTATAATGCAAGGACAGTTTCATTCAGCGGACCTACCTTCTGTTGCAAGTGGCTCTTCCTCCTCACATTGAATCAGGCCATTCAGGTGGCATTTCTTTGACTCTCTGGGATGAAGTGAAGATGTTTGAACCGGGGATCGAGCATACAGGCCACGGTGGGGATGGATTGGGTCAGATTGCCAGAGACCAGTTTGAAACATGTTTCCAACTGTTGTCGAACCGTGTTCTTAAGGACACGTACAGCTGTCAAATCGGATGCTTCGACACGCAGAGTGGTACTGGTCAGGTTGAAAAGGACTGGAAAGATGAAAGACAGTCCTACATGCAACTCACCACACATTATTTCGGTGGCCTTGGCCAAAGGTTGCAGAACTGGAATCAGCTGTTCCAGCAGCTCCCATTGTGATGCGAGTGACTTTTGGATGGATGGCTTGGTTACCGTTTCATCTGCGAGCACAGACTGCACCGCGATCCTTTGCTCAAACACCTGTTGCAGCATTACGTATGTGGAATTCCATCGGACCGCACAGTCATTTTGGAGTTTTTTGGCTTTTATGCCAAGTTGTTCCTGCCGTCTCTTCAAGGCACAAGTGGCCATCGCTGAGTGGCGAAAGTGGCTGACAACTCTCCTTGCTGCATCAATAACCTTAGCAAAGTCAGGTAAGACTAAACCACTTTTTATTGCCAGCTGAAGTATGTAAACCCAGATCATTGGGAAAAAGTTCACATAGCTCCATGGCTAAGTTCATGCTACTGGCATTATCATGGACCATGCAAAACACCTGTATGCCCCATTCCTTAATTATATCAGACAGACGGTCAGCAATGTTAGCGGCAGTATGTCTTTCTGGCATTATAGATGTACACAGCACCCTGGCCTTTACCTGCCATGTGTTGGTGATATAGTGGGCTGTTACCGTGATGTATGGCTCCATTGTGGAGGATGTCCACAAGTCAGTTGTTAGCGACACGGTCTTGCCTCTCATCTCCTTTGCGATATTTTCACGCTTGGCCTCGTACTGGTGTTTGATTGTGTTCCATAATGTGTTGTAAGATGGAAGATCGTAGCCAGGTTCAAAAAAGCACAGTATTTCTCTAAAACCTTCTCCGTGCACTGCAGCTAACGGTCGAATATCTTTGACAATGAAATCAACCAATAAATTGGTGATTTGCTTCCGTCTTGTGTCTGTTACAGTAGGACGTTTGGTGAAGTCTTTAATTGACTGCTGTGATGATTTGCGTTGTTCCTCACCTAGCGTTGTCGGGTGCCTTTTCAGATGAGTGTGCATCACACTTGTACTTTTGTTGTTCTTTAGGACGGACTTGCATATTTTGCAAGTAACATTTTTACCAGATTCATCTTTAAAAAAATATTTCCACACACTTGATATGCCACTGCTGCTTTTCTGAAATGACCCACTTGGTTCCTGATCGGTGCACGTGTTGTGTAAGGCTGCCATGTTTTTCACGTCAAAATCACATGATCCACGCAGCGCAACTAGTCAACTTCAATCAAAAAGCGTCATGACCAAGCATTAAAGTCGACCAGTTGACTAGTCGACTAGTCGGTGCAACCCCTAATATATATATGTATATGTATATGTATATGTATATGTATATGTATATGTATATGTATGTATTGTAATTTATTTCCTCAAAAAAAATCACCTTCAAGAAACATCTTGGATTTTTCACATCCTGGATAGTGCATCCATGGCAGACAAATGCAAGTGGGGTTCTATTCATGCAATATTTTGCGGATAAATCAAAAGGGACAATATGTAAAAACCAGTATTATTAGCTATGTAGCTCTATTAAACAGCTGCTGCTAGTACACAGATCTGCCAGATGACAAATAGACCATTCAATTCAAAGTGGAATACTTCTGACCATAAAAATGTCCCATTGCCTGGAAATGGTCTCATTTGGCTTTTAGGTTTTCAACTGTCAGCACACAGTTCTCCCACTAACCAAATTTCAGAATGTAAACGATGCTGTGCAGTGCTAGCATTTGTTCTGCAGGTGTACGATTATCATCAGAGAGGATCGTTTGCCATATTTTACACACCTGTTCATGCAAATGTTTGCTAAGCAGGTTTTTTTATCATGGAATGTAGGAACTTCGATTCAGTGATGAATTTTATTAGCTTAAAATGCATGTAACATCACACATTTTGCACATTCAGACCCATTTCGAGTGGCATTTTATTGCATTTTTCCTATTTTAAAGAAAATAGTTGAATCAAACCTGTTATATATGTTATAACAATGACTACAATAATCACAACTGCAGTAAAAGTAAAAAAAGGGCTTAAGAATACTCTTGACAAGTATTTGAACACAAATGCTTCATGGAGCTACAAAAGTTTAATTGTATGTGTTACTGCGCTCAAAATGTTTCAGTTCATAATGCAACACAAGCACATTTTTTTTTTTTTTTTGCTTTTCCAGTCCATTAATTAACTGCTCCTCTACATCCAGTTTTCCCCTTCAGATCAGCTGTCACAGCAGAGCAAAAGTTTAAATAGAATCTTGTTAAACAAATTAGATAAAGTCTAAATGTTTTTAGCTTGCGACTTTTTGTCTACTTGTCTGTTATGTTTCCGGTCTAATGAATAATGCACTTACACTGAAGGAGAAAATTATTTGATCCCCTGCTGATTTAGTATGTTAGCCCACTGACAAAGAAATAATTAGTCTATAAATTTAATGGTAGGTTTATTTGAACAGGTTTGTTTGAGCGACAGAACTAAAAAATCCAGAAAAAAATGCATTATGAAAAGTTATAAATTGATTTGCATTTTAATGAGTGAAGTAAGTATTTGACTCCTTCACAAAACATGACTTAGCATGGATAAAAAAAATCCTCAGTTTTGGTTTCATCCAACCACAACACTTTACCCAGTTCTCCTCTAATTCACTAGTTCGCTTTTGCATATAATAAACAGCGTAAAAGTTAAGCGTGTTTGGCATGCTGTCCGGGAGAGGGCTCCGAGCTCGGTAGTCATTCCCGAGCCCGGGGCACTCCCCCTGCCCAGGGAGAGGGGTCCGAGCTCGGCCTTTGGCCCGAACCCAATAGCGCTCCCCCCCTGGCTGGAGGTGAGGAGAAAATAAACAGGGGGGGTGGGAGGGATGCTGGAATCAGAGATAGCTGAAGGTAGGACTGCTTGGTTATTTAAAGGGACTGTAGTAATGGGATAGGGAGAGTGATTGGATAGGGAGTGATTGCTGATGATGAATTGGCCGTGTTAATTATCTGCGCGAGCTCCTCCTGAAATTTGTTAATGAAACATCACTTCACTAGTTCGCTTTTGCATATAATAAACAGCGTAAAAGTTAAGCGTGTTTGGCATGCTGTCCGGGAGAGGGCTCCGAGCTCGGTAGTCATTCCCGAGCCCGGGGCACTCCCCCTGCCCAGGGAGAGGGGTCCGAGCTCGGCCTTTGGCCCGAACCCAATAGCGCTCCCCCAAAGTGCAAAATAACTGCAGGACAGCAGCCAGGTGGCCCCCCAAAAAGCTTAACTTGAGCTGGAGGGATGCTGGACGATTAGCGGCGGGGAAGCGCGGGAGGAGCTGCTGCGGGCACTGCTAGGGAAGGAAAAGCAAAGAGAACCTTATGTGGGGTGGCATTTAGGGGGAATGAAGAATGGCGTTTTCTTGGGGGTGGGTACTGCTGTGGCGTAGGGGAAACATGCTAGGTGCTCTAGGATGTGTGGGCTTTGCTGCGCTAAAGGGGACTGAGCGGGGGCTGCCGCGTGAAAGGGGGAATAAGCGGGGCGCTCTAGACAGAGCGGGCATTGTTGCGGCATGGGGAAATAAGCAGGGCGTTCTAGTGTGAGCGGGCACTGCTGCGTGAAAGGGGGAATAAGCGGGGCGCTCTAGTCAGAGCGGGCATTGCTGCGGCATGGGGAAATAAGCGGGGCGCTCTAGTCAGAGCGGGCATTGCTGCAGCGTGGGAAAGTAAGCAGGGGCTGCGGCGAGAGCGGGCATTGCAGTGCGTGCGGGCACTGCTGTGGCATGGGGGAATAAGCGGGGCGCTCTAGCAAGAGCGGGCATTGCTGCGGCATGGGGGAATAAGCGGGGCGCTCTAGCGAGAGCGGGCAATGCAGCGGCGTGGGGAAACGAGCAGGGGCTGCGGTGAGAGCGGGCATTGCAGTGCGTAAAGGGAATGAGCGGGGCGTTCTAGAATGAGCAGCCGTTGCTGCGGCATGGGGGGAGCGAGCGGGGTGGCTTTAGCATGAGCGGGCGTTGCTGTTCTGTAAGGGGAATAAGCGGGGGCTTGAACAGGAGCCATGCGATGTTGAGCGTGACGGGAAAAGCGGGGCGAGCACTGCTGTGCGTAAGGGGGGCTCCAGCGGGGGCGCGCATTGCTGCGTGCATAGGGGATAAGCGGGGGCTTGAACAGGAGCCATGCGATGTTGAGCGTGAAGGGAAAAGCGGGGCGAGCACTGCTGTGCGTAAGGGGGGCTCCAGCGGGGGCGCGCATTGCTGCGTGTATAGGGGATAAGCGGGGGCTTGAACAGGAGCCATGCGATGTTGAGCGTGATGGGAAAAGCGGGGCGAGCACTGCTGTGCGTAAGGGGGGCTCCAGCGGGGGCGTGCATTGCTGCGCGTATAGGGGATAAGCGGGGGCTTGAACAGGAGCCATGCGATGTTGAGCGTGACGGGAAAAGCGGGGCGAGCACTGTTGTGCGTAAGGGGGGCTCCAGCGGGGGCGCGCATTGCTGCGCGTAGGGGAATAAGCTGGGGTTTTAACGAAGGCAGGATGTCCCAAGGAAAAGGGACGCAGAGGGGGTGGTTGAAGTGGCTAGAGATGGCGTGGACGGGGGTGGGCTGGCGGTAGAACGGGTTGGCCGATTAGGGTTTGGTGTGTTTCCCTGATAAAAGAGTGATCTGCTCGAATGTAGCTCTTGAAAGATTCAGATGACCAGCGGCCGAGCGCTTGGATCTGCTGTTGGGAGAGACCTTTTTGGGCGGCTGTAGTTGCTGCGCCTATGCGAAATGAATGGCTGGAGAAGTTATCGGCTGGGGTACCAGAGAGAAGCAAGACAGACTTCAGGTGCTTTTGGAACCAGAAGCGTGTGGCAGGGCGGTTGGCATCATCAGTAAAGAGGGGTCAGAGGGGAGGGAGGATTGGGATTTCCTGTGGCAAAGGAAGGCTAGGAGGGTTTGGAATGGTTGGAGGGGAGTTTGGAGGTTAAAAATATAAATGAAATGGCCCTTCTTTATTTGGTCTGTCTTGCTTTGTTTAATCAAGTAAGAGATGGTATCGCCGTCTAGCACGGTTAGGTCGGAGATGGTGGGGTGAATGGCTGGGTTAAAACTGGATGTAATGGCGAGCTCAGAGCATCTGAGGAAACCGAAAAAAGCCAGGATGAACGTGGCGTCCAGTGTGCGGGCAGTGTGGATGGAATGGTAGCCTTTGCGGAGGGAGGAGATGCATTTGGTCAAAATATTTAAAGTGATAGGTTGTCTGGGGTCTGGGCGGTTGGGCTGGGTTTTTTTGGATGCCTTTGATGAGAAGGGAGGTCTGGGAATTAGCTATATGAGGGGAAGGTGAGCCGTGAAACAGTTTATGAAAAAACTGAATACCGCTAAGGTATGCTTTGATGGAGCTAACTTGGAGGTTTTTATGGGAATTGAGGTGGGAGATAAATGAGGTGACAGTGAGCAGGGAAAAATCGGGGAAAGGTAAGCTGTAGGCGGCGTGGAAAGTTTTAAAGCATTTCCACGCTGTAAGGTAGGATTGGAGAGTCCTGAGGGAGACTGCTTGGAGAATGGAGTCGATGGATGCTTCGAGAAGAGGCCTTAGGGGGAGGGTTATGGGAATATCAGTTCTGAATAAGGAGGGACTGGGGTTGGGAGCGGGTCCGCTTCTGGAGCCAGCGATCTGAATTTCTGAAAAACAAAACGAGAGAGAGAGTCAGCGATTTGATTCTTTGACCCGGGGATGTGTTTTGCAGTTATGATAAATTGGTCACGAGCTGAAATCCAAATCAAACATCTGAGCAAAGGCATGAGTACGGGGGAGTGGGAACGGCCTTTGTTAATGCAGTGCACGGTAGCTGCGTTGTCGTATTGGACGACGATGCTGGTGGCGGACCATTCTTTGCCCCATAGGGAAGCTGCGGCCACTAATGGGTAAAGCTCAAATAGTGCTGAGGATGATAGCTGGAGGGGTAAATTTGCCAACTCTGGGGGCCAGGTAGAAGCGAACCAGCGGCCCCGGAGGAAACCTCCAAAGCCGATGGAGAGGGTGGCGTCGGTATATAATTCGATATCAATTGGGGAAGAAACCAAATTGCTGTAAAAGAACGATAGCTGTTCCACTGTTTAAGGAAGGAAATCCATAAGCTGAGCTCCTTGCAGCAAGAATCAGTTATGGAAATGCGGTCCTCAAGGGCGTGGGCGGAGGAGGAGAGGGAGAGGAGATGGGAGATAAAGGGGCGGCCTTGTGGGATGATGCGCATCGCGGTATTTAGATGACCCAGAATGGATAGCAGCTCGCGTTTTGTACAGCTACAATTTGTTAACAAAGTGGAAGCTACTAGAATTGTTCTGTCAATCTTTTCTTTGGGCAGGGAAGCCAGGAATTTTTGGGAATCTAAATTGATGCCCAAAAATTCGATGGAAGTGCTAGGACCCTCGGTTTTGTCTTGGGCGAGGGGAATCCCGAGCTCTGAGAAAAGCTTTGGGATGTCAAGAGGTGTGCGGCTGGGATGGAATCTGGGGGTGAGATGATTAAGAAATCGTCTAAAAGATGAATCAGATAGGGTAAACTGTAATTGTTGGAGAGGATCCAGCAAATTGCCTCCGACGGCGTGTCGAAGATTTTTTTTTTTTTTTTTGGATTGCTTTTGCAACCAAATGTGAGGCGGACGGCGAAATAGAATTCGTTTTTCCAGCAAATGCCAAATAAGTGCCAGAAATCTGGGTGGATGGGCATAACTTTGAAAGCAGAAGTAATATCGACTTTGGCCAACCAAGCGCCGCGACCTGCTTTTTTAATCAAGGTAGTGGCTTGGTCGACGTCGTGATGGTGAAGAGAAAACTCTTCGAGTGGAATGAGGCTGTTAATGCTAGGGAATGGGGAATTATGCGGAGATAAAAGATCAATTATGAGGCGTTTTTTGCCTGAGAATTTTCTGGTGGCAACGCCGATGGGGCTGACTCGATAGATGCTAAAGGGAGGAACAGAAAAGGGGCCTATCATGAAATTTGAGTCTATTTCTTTTTAATTAGGCCGTCCACTATTTCGGGTTCGGTGAGAGCGGAGTGGAGATTTGGGCAGATGAGGTTTTGGGAGGGGAGGCTCAGGACGCCGGGGTGGAATCCATGTGTGAGACCTGCTAGTATCTGGGTCCTGATGGAGTTGGAAACTGGGGGAGGTTCCTGCGCTAAAGCGTTTGGCGGGGCTGGAAGGGGTGTGGCTGAGGCCAATGAGAAGGGAGGACGGGCCTGAGGAGGAGGGAAAGTGGCTACCGGGACCGGTAGTGGCGGTAAACCTGAGCTGCGGCCGTCTCCTGGGACGGAAAAGAAGGGGGGAAAGAGAGGGGGAATGGCGTGCGTCGGAGCCTGCGAGGGTAGAGGCATGCTCGCGCTGGGGACGGCTCCTGGGGCGGAGGAAACAGAAGGGAAGAGAGGGGGAATGGGGAGCGCCGGTGCTTGTGGCATGAGCGGGGGAATGCTCGTGCTATGAGCGGAAGGCGGTGCTGCGGGCCATGAGAAGGGGAGAGAAAGGAGGGGCAAGGGTTGCGGACGGGAATCGGCTGCTGGAGTGGGCGAGCTCGTGCTGCTGCGGCGGCTTGTGGAGGCGATGGCCGGCTCTCTGACAGCATGAGCAGCGAGCTCCCGCTTCGAGGATCGAGCGGGATGGGCGTGGCTGGAGACTGCGGTGTCCGGGGCGTGGCCCAAGCTCGGTGACGGCCTTCTGCTGCGTCCTGACGTGGAGTAGGGGGCTCTGCGGCCCGAGCGTGCTCTGCCTGAGGCCCTTGCAGAGCTCGGCTACGGTCCATTTTCCCTTGGCTGGGGCGCAGGAGAAGGCTAGAAGCGTAAGAAGACGCTGGGGAAGATGCCCGACATCTGGAAGATGGTGGAGACGGCGTAAGCTGGCGTCTCGGAGCAGTGTTGTTTTTTGACAACCATCTTAGATTTAGTCTTATGGACTAAAATGCTTGTTAGTTTTAGTCCAATTTTAGTCGACGAAAGCCAAAAAGGTTTTAGTCTAGTTTTAGTCTAAAAAGGGGAAAAAGTCTTTTAACAAATTAATGTAGGTCGGTAAGTATTTTGCTGTTGGGTAGTGTCACTTGTAAGTTCTGAAAATAGCAGATCTAGTTCAACACAATGTGAGCTTCCGGATCGACTATTTTCACCAATAATTGCAATAAGGAATGTTTTAAAACATAAAAGACAAACAAGGATGGAATGCTAAAACGGCTTGCCATACTAGTATGGCAAAGAGTATTTAATGCTAAAACGGCTTGCCATAGCGGCATCAAAACGTTTAAGGTTTTGATTGGCATGCACAATAAGCAGAAATGTCATGCATTTTAAACGTCTGACGGACCACTCGTCTCATCAACGAAAACTCACGCACGTCTCGTCATGTTTTAGTCATCAACGAGCCATTTTTATCTCGTCATCGTCTCGTTATCGTCATGAAAAGTGGCGTCAACGAAATGATTTCGCCATCATTGACTAAAACAACACTGCTCGGAGTGCGAGCAGCAGCGGTGCGTGAGGGCCTGCGGCCCCGTGATGCAGCGGCGGGCTCGATTAGTGGATCCTGCGGAGCGCTGGTGGCCTGAGCGGCGACCTGGATGAAGGCTGGATGAGCTGCAGGTTTGTCTGTATCAGAGGAATAATCCTCGGAGGCCGAGTGAATCTCGGACATGTTGCGGCGATTGGGAGTGCCAATGCTGGAATCAGAGATAGCTGAAGGTAGGACTGCTTGGTTATTTAAAGGGACTGTAGTAATGGGATAGGGAGAGTGATTGGATAGGGAGTGATTGCTGATGATGAATTGGCCGTGTTAATTATCTGCGCGAGCTCCTCCTGAAATTTGTTAATGAAACATCACATAATTCAGATTTCATTGGCAAACTTCAGACGGGCATGTACATGTAATTTTTTGAGCAGAGGGACCTTGCGGGCAATGCAGGATTTTAGTCCTTCACAGTGTAGTGTGTTACCAATTGTTTTCTTAGTGCCTGTGGTCCCAGCTGCCTTGAGATCTTGACAAGATCCTCCTGTGTAGCTCTGGGCTGATTCCTCACCGTACTCATGATAATTCAAACTCCACGAAGTGGGATCTAGCATGGAGCCCCAGACCGAGGTTGATTGACAGTTATTTTGTGTTTCTTTCATTTGCAAGTAATCCCACCAACTGTTATCCACTTATCACCAAGCTGCTTGGTGATGGTCTTGTAGCCCATTCCACCAGCCTTGTGTAGGTCTACAATCATGTCCCTGACATTCTTGGACAGCTTTTTGGTCTTGGCTATGGTGGAAATTTGGGAATCTGATTGATTGATTGCTTCTGTGGACAGGGGTATTTTATACAGTTAACAAACTGAGATTAGGAGCAGTCCCTTTAAGGGGACCATTTTTGTTATATATATTTTTTCCCTAACTGTAACCACCCACAGCTACAGAAAAAAAAAACTCTGTGTTGAGATTATAGAGAAAGGGTAGGGACACACCAAACCGACGCCAAAGAACTAGCACTGAGAAAAGCAGACTGTGGCGTCACCTTGCATTGCCTACGTCAGGGCAAAAAAAAAAAAAGGCATTAGAACACACAGGACTGACTACAGCTGAGAGCCAACAAGCGTGTACGCTCTGTGCTTGCGTGAGAATACGCTACTTACTGCTTTTACCATTGTTTATACCAGCTGCGCTCATTATTGACAGATTTGTGTAGCTTTTTTTAATCATGTCTTCTAAGTTGCAAATGGCACTGGCATTGTCAGCTCTTGGTCATCTTCTTGTGGAAAAATAAAAGTAAATGGATAAAATGACAGTGTCTGTGTGTTCACTCTTAACTGTGTCATTGGTTTGCTCACCAATCTAAGCTGCTAGCTAAGCTGAATAGCCTTCTCGCCAATGAGCTCCATCGCCAATTCGACAAGCAGAATTGTCTGAAAAACAGATTACGTGTCCAACAAGAGCCAACGGTACGAAATACATTGAAAAAACTGAAGCTGACCAACGCTCAAAAACCACCTGAGATTGCCCGATGGCCGACCATTGACTTGGTGTGTCCCAGGCTAAAGGCAGTTGGGTTGATTCGACCCATTTTGGGATAGTGTGCAACTCATGGAAGTTCTGACTGTTCTGAATGTTGAAACCACCTCACCTAATCATGTCCTGGCACTCATGACAGGAATATGTTTAGAAATCAGCAGAAAACTAATTCAAGCTGAAATGAGAGAGTACTTTTATACTACCTGCAGTGAAAAGCAGGATCTTTTTAAAGCTGGAGCTGTTGTCAGATACCAAAATCACTCAAGCAGTTACTGGTGATTGAAAAAGCCAGAATGGCATATGGCATAAATGATTAAAATGCCTTAATTTTTCAATACACAGTTTACCCCTGAGCTTCTGTGTTTGTTACAGGTTTTTAGTCTGTGTGTTTCTTGGCAGCCTAATGCTTTGGCTATAGTTGGATTATTTTTGTCGGCAGAAAAAAATAAATGAAACTGGTAAACCTTGGTCTTGAGTGTAAGCTGTACAATATTTTGTCAATTTCTCCATTTTCTAGTTGTTCTTGCTTATCAATAAATTTCATATTTTGAATATGAATGTTTGCTGTGTTGTTAATGAAGTCATTCTGCGTGTGTCACAGTTATTTACAACCCATTTTCAGTTCATTTTAACATTTTAACTAAGCAGATTTTGTAACCAATAGTTGACTTAACCCAAACCAGGCTCAAAACAATAGCACTGAGCTTGTTCTTTTCTGACTGAGTGCTGGGTTGCTAAAATGACCCAAATTGATATGTTTTATAGCATACTGTTCCTCTATAATGATGTTCATTTCCATTTAAGGGATTTATTATGAGTATACACGACAGTGTACTTTAAAATGCAGCTCAGATCTACTCTCATACATTGATTTATTCATCATTTTAACTCACTTTTATACCAGTGGACTGCTAAAATGTGAAGATGGAACCATGTGTCACTATCAGTCTGTGGCCTGTCAAGGAGGCTTTTAAGGTTATGTCAGACCATATTAGGACCCAGTGTCACATCACAACACCAAAGCCTCCAAATTATTGAGAGGCAAAGCTCATTTCCTCCAGATGGGACCCTACACTTCTATTGCGGCTGCTGTGAGTTTATACTCTTGGATGGCCTGTGTGTGGCCACTCAATCTTGAGCTCTGTAGATTTGATTTGGGATTCAGTGAATGTCTCTCTTTTGGTTTGTGTGCCATTTACTAAATGAATTTCCTGCTCTCGGAATGATGCCAACTGGAGTTTGATTCAATCGTATGGAAATGGGGAAAAACAATATATAAATCAGTAATTTGTGTGCTTTAAAGTAAACATAGTATTTCAGTTTTGAAATGTAAATAAATGTGTATTTAAACGTTATGTAGTAGTCATAAATTATTTGTATATTTGTATACAAAGTGTAGAAAATTAGTGACTGGGATTTTTGAGTGTTGGTGCTTTTCCTCTCTTAAATCAAAAACATATTGAAAAATATCAGACTGCATTTTCTCTTCTTAAGTCTGTGAAATGTGTGCTTTTAATAGGCATTATTATTAACTGTCTAGCAGAACTGTATGGTTTTTTAATGGTCTTTGGAGTGTTTGTCGCTCTAAAAGCCCCCTGGAAATTGCTTTGAAATCTATAGTTGCTGAAGATCATAAAGTGTGCAGTAATAATCCAGTCTGAAGTTGGCATGTTTACAATGCTTCTTCATCTTACAGGTTTTAAGGGATCAAAATGTTCTTCATATTTTCCAAGACAAATTTTTCTTGATCTTTTAGGATAAAAGAGTTTCTTGTACTGTGAAAACATACTGTAACATTCAGAACTCAAAACTTTATATTTTAAAAAGAGCATTTAATAACAAAGCTGCAAAAATAACTTACTCTGCTACTTTCTGACAGATGAAGGTATTACTGCAACAGTTAACAGCATGAAGACCCATTCTCTGTGGACAATCCCAATTTGATTGCTTGTATCCAGTTGAAACTGTCCCTAAAAGTGTCCCTGTTTATTTATTTATTTTTTACTGTACATTCAAATTGAAAAATGTAATGTGACAACTTACAAGAAAGGCCATACAACAGTCTATAATCACTTTTTTTTTGTGGTGCTTGTTTTGACCAACCAAAGACACTGCTCCCAAAAGAAGTGTCAACTTATTTTAGCATTTGTTATCTTCTAACACTGTAATTACTTTGCTTGTACTAGGTTTACTACTGGAAACTGGATCAAAGTTAACAGCCACAGGGGCATTACCAGTTGAAGACTGCAAGTGTGTGAAAAAACTTTTGATTACCCAATGGGACAAATGGACACCAGTAAAGTTTAAACAGAGTTGCAAACATACACTTGTCTCTGCACCAGTAGAATTAAGTTAACTTGCACTGGAAAGTTTTCTTTGATAATGTGCAAATTCAGGTCACACAAGTTCAAAAACATGATGAGTGATGGGATACGCTAAGTCTCAACTGGCCAAAACTACAAATGTGGCTTACTGAGACAGGCCCTTAGGACGTTTCTTGAAGTTTCATTTAAAAACCAAGCAGTGACTCTTTCAAGTATTAGACTTTCTTTAGAAGAGCTGCCATATTGGATGTTTCAAATTCTCCCATAGATTGTAATACCATCGGTCTGTCTCAACTGCAGTTGAGGTCGAAAATTTATGTACTGTACACCTTGAAGAATCTGTGAAATGTTAATTATTTTACCAAAATAAGAGGGATCATACAAAATGCATGCTATTTTTTATTTAATACTGACATGATTAAGATTTTACATAAAAGACGTTTACATATAGTTCACAAGAGAAAATATATAAAAATGACTCCATTCAAAAGTTTACATACACTTGATTCTCAATACTGTGTTGTCACCTGAATAATCAATATCCGTTTTTTTTTTTTTAGTTTAGTGATGGTTGTTCATGAGTCCCTTGTTTGTCTTGACTAGTTATACTGCCGCTGTTCTTCAGAAAATCAGAAAAAAAAAACATTTTGTGTGTGTGTATTTGAATCCTTTCAAGAAAAAAAAATTGTATTTAATAAAAGATATTTTATTACATTAAATAAGAAAAATGTACACATTTTAATTTTGTTCAAAAGTTTACACGCCTGGCTCTCAATGCATAGTTTTTTCTTTCTTTCTGGAGCATCAGTGAGCATTTGAACCTCTGTAATAGTTGTATATGTCCCCAGTTGTTCTCAGTGAGAAACGATGGATCTCAAAATCATACAGTGATTGTTGGAAAGGGTTCAAATACACAAAAATGCTGAAAAACGGCAGGCAGTTTAACTGTTCAGGATAAACAGGGCACTCATGAACAACTATCACTGAACTAAACACGCACGCACGCACACACACACACACACACACACACACACACACACACACACGCACAGCTGTTGATCATTCAGGTATCAACAAATTTCTCTTGTGGACAATATGTAAACGTCTTTTATGTGAAATATCTTATATTCTAGCTATATTGTGTGGAATATGGTTAGTGTCAAAACCAATCAACTAATTTAAGTGGATCTCTAGGGACAATGCATAATTTTACCCCTTTAAAATGAATTTTTCTGTACCAGTAATGAAAATCAAAAACCATTTGGTAATTTCTGTGCAACTCAGTCCAAAGATCCAAAAAGTACATTTTGAATAATATAATACAAATTGTAGGAGGAGTATATATGGAGTATACATATTTCAAAATGGTGTACAAGCTGTATTTAATATGGCAGCAGCTATTTGCCCTTAGTGCAAATAGCGAAATATGCAATTCATAATAAGTGCAAATAGCAATGGTGTCTATTTACACTAAGTGAAAATAGTATTTTTTAGCAATATGCTATTTACACTAAGTGCAACTAGTGCTAGATTATATTTACACAATGTAAAATAGCAGTGTTTTTTATGCAATATATTAGTTAGATGCTATTTATACTACTTAGAGCAAGTGGCAGATATTTTCACTTCAGTATTGTAACAAATTTTAAAACAGCAAGCAAGAATGTATTAAGTTTAAATTCTTTTTTTTTTAAATTAAAATTATTAAATGGATGCTGCCTTGGGACAATAAAGTCCTCCCTACACTTACACCTACCCCAACACTAACCGATTGTCACGATTCGTCCAATAAAGCAAGAGGCATGGTTTGCAAAAAATTCACTTCTTTATCTATTTTTTCATTTCTTTCGTTAAGAACATACACTGGGCCACACAGCAAAAATAAAGAAAATCACATAAACAAAGAAATGGAGTTCCAGGGCTCCGATGTTACTCTTGGGATCCCAAACCCAAAACTCTCCATGACCAACACAGCCCAGCCCCTATATTACCGGGACCGCACCACCAACAAATAACAGAGGGGTCACCCACACCGTAACACACTTGAACAACCTAAATTATTCAAATTAAACAAACATAATTTAATACAACACAAAAATCACAAGTCGTATAAATACAACACATAATTTGTCTTTGCTCGATGTTACACCTTCTATTCGCCAGCGTGCACTCCAGCGAATCGAACTTATCAGGAATGGCATTGCCCTTCTTTAGCGCGCATCCAGACGGCACCAATTACCCAACTTAGAGCATAAATATTTAGACAAAAAAAAAATAAAAACAACATACAAAAATAAATTCAAATTTACAAATAAAAATAAACAGTTACATCCAATACATAAACAATTATGAAAACAACACAAATTAAACCAAATACATTTATGTGTGGCCTCGGCCATCACATTTCCCCCCACTTAAGCACTTTCATTTGGCAAACGGGAAAGGAAATCAGCAGCAACATTTTCCACCCCTGGACGATGCTTCACTACAAACTGAAACTGCTGTATAGAGAGAAACCAACGCGTCAATCGAGAATTAGTATCTTTCATTGTACTTAACCATTTCAAAGCTTTATGGTCCGTCTCAATCATGAAATCCCGGCCTAATAAATAATACTTAAGTGAATCAAGAGCCCATTTCAAGGCTAGACATTCTTTTTCCACTACTGAATACCTAGATTCCCGGGGAAATAATTTTCGACTCAAATACACCACCGGGTGCCTTTCCCCATTTCCCTCCTGCATCAGGACCGCTCCCAGCCCTATATCCGATGCATCAGTCTGGAGAACAAAAGCTTTCCCAAAATCAAGACTTTGCAAAAAGGGATGTTCGCTCAATATTTCTTTCAACTGCTCAAATGCCTTTTCGGCAGGCGCTGTCCACTGTACAACATTCGGATTTGACTTTTTCACCAAATCGGTTAACGGCGCTGCTATTGTGGAAAAATGGGGGATGAATTTACGATACCAACCAATCAATCCGAGAAAAGACCGGATTTGTTTTTTCGTGGTTGGTTGCGAACATGCTTGAATAGCTAGAATTTTCTGCACTTGCGGTTTAATCTTACCATTCCCCAACACGTACCCCAGATATTCAGTTTCTGTTTTAACCAGATGACACTTCGCCGGATTAATGGTTAACCCAGCTTCTTGAACCCTCTGGAAAACTGCTTGAAGATGTCGGAGGTGATCTTCCCATGACGAACTAAAAATAACAACATCGTCTAAGTAAGCTGCAGCAAACTCTCCCACGTCACTTAATACAACATCCATTAATCTTTGAAAAGTGGGAGGAGCCCCGTGTAAACCGAACGGAAGTACCCGAAAATGCATCAACCCCCTCGGTGTACGGAACGCAGTCAACTCTCGCGCAGCCGGATCCAGTGGTACTTGCCAGTACCCTTTACTTAAATCTATTGTGCTGATAAACTTAGATTTACCAAGTTTCTCGATTAGATCATCAATTCGCGGCATAGGATATGAGTCAAATTTAGACACAGAATTTAGATAACGGAAATCGAAGCAAAACCGCAAAGTATTATCCTTTTTGGGCACTAACACCACCGGATTACACCACTCGCTCTTAGACGGCTCCACTATACCCATCTGCTGCATAGATTTTACCTCATCCTCAAATGCTGTTAATAAACGTTCCGGGATACGATAACTCAACCGCTTCGGCTGTGCATTTTCTTTAAGCACTATCCTATGGGTTATAAGGTTGGTACAACCCGGCTGACTCTTAAACAAAGTTGGATCGCACAACTGCTGAATTTGAACTCGATGCTCAATAGAAAGATGACTGAGATCTAAAGGCGACGATGACTGACTACCTGGTAGGTATTGTTCTTCCACCTCCTCCTCATCCTCTACCAGCCTGATCAAATTAACGACTGCACTCTGCGTTTGAGGATACCACTCCTTCAGGAGGTTAATATGCAATACCTTATGTGAGCGCATCTTTCCTGGGGTAGCTATCTCATATGTCGTTGTACCTAACTTCTTGGTTACCTCAAATGGCCCTTGCCATCTACCTAGAAGTTTATTTTCCGACGTTGGAAGCATTACCAGTACTTTTTGACCAGGCTCGAACGATCTCAACTTTGTAGTCCTATCATACCACGTCTTTTGTTTTTTCTGAGCTTCCCTCAAATGTGAAGCTGCCAGCTCAGTCATTTGATGTAACTTTTCCCGCATAGTGATCACATAATCAATAACATTAATTTTAGGAGGGTCCGGCGATTCCCCCTCCCACCAGGCTTTCAAAAGGGACAATGGTCCCTGCACTTCATGGCCATATACTAGCTGGAACGGCGAGAAACCCGTGGACGCTTGTGGAATTTCCCTATATGCAAACATGAGGTAGGGCAACCACTGATCCCAGTCGGTCCCCACCTCATTCACGAATTTTCGAAGCATCTGCACAAGAGTTTGATTTAGCCTTTCTACCAACCCGTCCATTTCTGGATGAAAAGGAGTGGTTTTTAACCCCTTAATTCCCAGTAATTGATACACTTGTTGCAAGCAGTGGGAAGTAAAATTCGTTCCTCTATCGGTCAATATCTCTTTTGGCAACCCCACTCTAGAGAAAAATTGTACGAGACAGAACGCTATACTTTTAGCTTTGATGTTTTTTAAGGGAAACACCTCTGGAAATCGCGTCACATAATCAGAGATAACTAGCATGTATTTGTAGCCATTTTTACTTCTCTCTAACGGACCCACCATGTCCATTCCCAGCCGCTGAAATGGAACATCAATAACGGGTAGAGGGACTAACGGTGCTTTGGGCGGCTTGCGATTTCCCCTATACTGGCATTCCGGGCACGCCTTACAAAAATCAGCGACATCTTTGGACATACCTAGCCAATAAAAATGCCTGCTAATCCTAGTATGTGTCCTTCGCCTTCCCAAATGCCCCGCCCAAGGAATAGAATGCCCTATAGTCATAACAACATTACATACGCTAGCTGGCAGTACCACTTGTAAGTTTTCACCAACCTTGCGATACAACAGACCATTGCTTACACAGAAAAGTCTTCCTTGATACCCCATGACAGTTAACCCCCTCTGTGCTGCTGCTTTAACCTGTGAATACAATTTCGAGATTTCAGCATCCTCTTTTTGTAATTGTTTCAAATCACCAGGAATTAAAAACTGATCGTTATTCACAAGTTTCTCAGGTTCATTCGTTTCAATCCCCTTTCCTACAGTCCCTTTGAACTTTTCCAATCTCTTTTCCCTTTTAGATTTCTTTTTTTTAATTGGATTCACAGACAACTCTGCACCATAAAAGGGTAAAAACGTCATTGGGTTTTCTTCGCATTGCTTTGCTTTACTTTGTGACCGCGTCAAAGCTAAATCTACATCATGGACATCGCCAAGAGATAACAGATTAGTCAAGACGGGACAATCATGACCCAGGATTACTGGATGCGGCAAACCTCGTGCGAGTCCCACCCTCATCAAATAAACCTGATCCCCTATTCCCAAATGAACATCAGTTACAGAATAAAGACGCTCATCCCCATGAACACACTTCACAATTAGCGGGGAATCAGTGAGGGCACATAACTGGGGAAAACATTCAGAATCAACTAAGGGTTGCGTACAACCCGTATCAAGTAAAGCAGTAACCTTATGGCCATTCAACTCTATTGTTTTTATCATTGGGTTTGGAATAGACAGACTTATCTCAGGAGCCATTTTCTCCGGCACATAACACATAGTGGTAAAAGTTTTCTTCAGCTGGGGACACATAGATTTCTTATGCCCTAACTGACCACACTTGTAACATTTAATAGTCTCTAAACCCAAAGTCCCAACATTTACATTGTGTCTGAAACCGGCCTCATTAAGAGGCCCACTACCTTGAGACGCTGAAGGCAGCCGACGAGTAGACCTGTCCCGCATCATCTTCCAGCGAGTATTACTCCAAGGCTCAGTCTTTCGGCGTGCCGCCACGAAAACGTCAGCTAACTGTGCCGCCTCCTCCGCTGTAGCAGGGTCATGTTCCTTCACCCAGGTCTGCAAATCGGGACTAAGCATCCGCAGAAACTGTTCCAGTATCACAATTTCCCCAACCTGTTGTTTCGTTTTCTCTCCCGGTCTTACCCATTTCTGATACAAGTCTTTCAAACGGACATATAGTTATTTTGGCGTTTCATCCTCCAGTACCTCCATGGCACGGAATCTCTGTCGATAAGTTTCTTGATTGATAGAATACTTTGCCAGAATAGCTTCCTTCACATGCACATATTCCCTGGCATCCACAACGTCCATAGCCACATAGGCACTGCGGGCTTTGCCCGTCAACAACGGGATGAGTCTTATGGCCCAATCCTCCCTCGGCCATCTGCACAGCTCAGCGATCCGCTCGAACGTGGTCAAATAATGTTCAATATCGTCCTCGTCACATAACTTTTGTAGCTTCACCTGTTTCACTGCATATCCAGCATCCAAATCACGAGCGCCTTCAGAAACGCCAGACGAGCCCTCTGGTCCAGCAACAGCTCGGTCTCGTAGATCCTCCGTCGACGCTCGCCGACTTACTTGCCCTTGCAAAAGTCGAAATTGATGCTGCAGTGATTTCCACCTAGTTTCCTGACGCACCACTTCCTGAGCCTGACGTACATCTCTGTCCTGTTGATCCGACATAAACTTTTGGAACATCCGCTTCAGCTCCAACACGTCTCCTTCTGACAACGCCTCCGCGTCCATGTGCTCCTCTGCACCTGCCGTGTTCTCTGCTTGCGCCTCCCCTTCATCAAGCACCAGCTCCACCTCCGCTGGAAACACCGCGGCCCGTGCCGCTCTCTTCGGGGCCATTTTGGTCCGATTATAGCCGGTAGTCTTTTTGCAATTAGCCTCCTTCTGGACCGCTGCCACCAATTGTCACGATTCGTCCAATAAAGCAAGAGGCATGGTTTGCAAAACATTCACTTCTTTATCTATTTTTTCATTTCTTTCGTTAAGAACATACACTGGGCCACACAGCAAAAATAAAGAAAATCACATAAACAAAGAAATCATGGAGTTCCAGGGCTCCGATGTTACTCTTGGGATCCCAAACCCAAAACTCTCCATGACCAACACAGCCCAGCCCCTATATTACCGGGACCGCACCACCAACAAGTAACAGAGGGGTCACCCACACCGTAACACACTTGAACAACCTAAATTATTCAAATTAAACAAACATAATTTAATACAACACAAAAATCACAAGTTGTATAAATACAACACATAATTTGTCTTTGCTCAATGTTACACCTTCTATTCGCCAGCGTGCACTCCAGCGAATCGAACTTATCAGGAATGGCATTGCCCTTCTTTAGCGCGCATCCAGACGGCACCAATTACCCAACTTAGAGCATAAATATTTAGACAAAAAAAAAAAATAAAAACAACATACAAAAATAAATTCAAATTTACAAAGAAAAATAAACAGTTACATCTAATACATAAACAATTATGAAAACAACACAAATTAAACCAAATACATTTATGTGTGGCCTCGGCCATCACACCGATCAACAACCATGAGGAACTTTATTTTATCTTTTTTCAATCATGTCCTTCATTTTCTTCTTCAGTATCCTGAAGAAGGCTGATTGAGCCGAAACGCGTAGATCTACTCTTTTAACTTTTTTAAAAGATTTAGCCCATTGAATTAAAGGCTTTTTACTTCACGAGTGACTTGGAGTACTTCATCTTCTTATGTCCTTCATTTTATTGAAAATAAATGCCTTTCTGATCTGATGTGTGATGTGAAAAGGGAAAAGAACAGGTTTGACAAAAGGTGGATTCGAACTCGGGTCAAAAGCCACTACTACATGTTATACTATCTATGCAACTGCAGACCTTGTTCAATGAATGTTTTTTGTTATGTTGACTATCCCAATCGTATTTCCGTGGGTAGAGTTAATGTAAATAGCCTCTGCTAACATAGGGGGCTATTTGCACTTATATTAATCAATTGGATATACTTCACAATGGTGGACAGGCAAAATAACAGAGAATGATAAATCACATATTGTTGGAATCAATGTTAACCACAGAATGCAAAGAAACAATTTGGACAATATTTGGACAAAGTTATAAAATGTCTTCAAACTTATTAGGTATCAGGGCATACGGTCATTGACCCATACCAAATTTTGTGCAGATTTGTAAAAGTAACAATAAAACAGTCAATAAATAACAACTTATTTCAAAATGGCATATAGAAAATCCATGCGATCCTGGAAAAATGCCATGACTCAGAGAATTTATAGATGCCAAAGTGGGGGGGGGGGGGGGGTCACAAGTTGTGAGCAAAAATAGACTTTTTTTTTTTTTTCAGATTTCAGGACCAAATTTTGGCAACAGTTTTTGAGATGCAACCTTTCATCAAATTTCATGTCAACATCAAAACTGAATTTTGTGTTAGTGTCACTTCTGAAAAGAGTAGAACATCTAAAGTGAGCCCTATGTTGCTCAGTTTAATGGTCATCTGAGTCCAATTTCTTAAGAATTAAACAACATTTGAAATAAGGGTAGCAAATGAACTAAATACAATACATTTAAAAATGGTGGCTACTGTAATAGACAAAATCTTAATGTAAGACAGTGTGTAAAAAGAAGTAGCATAGATTTTTAAACTGGTGGTGCTGCTATAGAGATGGTCCTAGGGAACGCAAAGTAGTTATAATGATACAAAATAATAAAGTTAACCAACCTCATAGCTTGGTCACTGTATTGCAAACTGAACCACCTCTTTTTCAAGACAGTGTTTAATAATGTAACTCTTCAATTCTAATAATGGTTTGGGTCTTTGAGTGTTTCAGCACCCTTTTGCCTGTGTAAGAGCATAAGTGCTGAGAGAGCAGCAGACACCATTATTCAATGTGCCTACACGTGTCTGTCTGAGAAATAACTCATCATATTGATCAGGACAACAGACAGTGGCGCACCAGCACATGGGCAAGTGAATCTCACAGCAGCCATTAAAACAGCCTCAGCTTTCACTACAAAATCAAAAGAAAGAAAGATTGCTTAAAGAAAATGAAACACCATTGACAATAATATATCCAATAATACCAATGCAAAGAAATTACAGCATAACGGTGGTATTTCGTGTACTGCCTTTGTTGTAATTGTATAAATTATAGTGAAGAACTTTAGGTATTAAAAAAGAGAGGAATTATTAGGAAGTGTCTTTTTTAAAATGCGACTATAAAAAGCAAAACAGGTCCATTTGTTTAAATACGCCAGACTGCAGGGTTCATTAGCAGTCTCTGCTTTGCTGGTGGTGTTTGCTGATTATGCCACTAGACTGGAAGCCTATGCAGGCTGATATGACAATAACAACCTCTAAAAATATTAAAAAAGCACTAAAGCTGCCTTCCCCGCTGATTCAGGAAAGGATGTCCTCTAAAGGTCAGAGATTCGTGTTTGTCAGATTAAACCTCACCAATCTGTTACCTGTAGCTTTCTGCTTAATCCAACACTGAGAAACAGACGGTTGTAGGGTCACTGGACATTCAGGGCTTAGCCCTGGGACATCTTTTGAAAAAAACAAACATTGGAGTATGATACACTTGAAAATGAATTTTGAACTTTTTTTAATCTACTAAACCACATTCCAAAAATTGTTGTATGTTTTAAAACACTCAAATATTAATAGCCAAGTTCTAGCAGCACCATGCTGGGAGCCTTGTGGATTAAAAAAATACCCTTGTGAATGGGAGCAGTCCCTTAAGGTCAGTCTCCACAACAATTCTTGCAAAATTCTGGGGAATAAGCCGGCATGCTGCTGAGCGTTTGCCATACGTAACCGATTCAACCTTACGTTCCCACAGCCAAACTTCAGCTTGCTGCTTGATTTGCATCTTTTGTTATCTTGTGCAGGGTAATTATGCACATTATGCATATTCTTGCCTGGCGCTCTGATAAGAAACCATTTATCTAGAAAATAAATATAAATGTAAATGTGGGGGCACCTCCTAATACAATAACCAGTGAATTGCCATTACCCGTTTAGTGCATATCTCTCCATTTCAGTAAATCGATTCAAAATACAACCATTCAGTAGTGCTATCACTCAAAAATGTTCACAAAAGTCTCAGCGTGGCATTTTCCATATGGTGTGTCTTTAAAAATACATTAGGTAATTATTTTTATTTATTTTGTTGCAATGTTTTATTGCAAATGATAAAATATCATGCTTCTTTGTGTTTATTTTGTGTTAAAAACGTCTTGATTGCTATACAGATTAGCATTTATCATTTAGAATTTACTTCGGAAAAACATATTTTCAGAGCACAAATTAACATATATATTAAATGTCATTGAAAAGCAAAATATTAAGACTATTTTTTATCTCGTAGTAGATGAAGCATCACCATAAAAGCACAATACTATATCCATCAGAATTAAATAGTTCCAGAGAGTTTAGATTGTTTGGTAAATGGAGTGTGCAAATGATTTTACACACTGACATGATTTAAACGGATTTCATCACAAAATATGCTGATCATTTTAAAAACGCACAGCCTAATAGAAAGCTTTGTTTCTGTTATTTTGATAGTGACAGCAGAATGACCTGTAAGTGTTGATGAAATGTCATACAATTTGGTGTTAAAGGAACACTCCACTTTTTTTGGAAATAGGCTCATTCTCCAACTCCCCCCGAGTTAATAAGTTGAGTTTTACCATTTTGAAATCCATTCAGCCGTTCTCCTGTTCTGGCGATATCACTTTTAGCATAGCTTAGCATAGATCATTGAATCCTATTAGACCAGTAGCATCACGTTCAAAAATGACCAACGAGTTTCGATATTTGTCCTATTTAAAACTTGACTCTTCTGTAGTTATACCGTGTACTAAGACCGGTGGAAATGCAAAGCTTCAATTTTCTAGGCTGCTAAGATTAGGAACTACTCTCCCATTCCGGCGTAATAGTCAATGAAGTTTGCTGCCGTAATAAGGCTGAAGCAGGAGCATTAATACCACGCAGCACATGTGCAAATGCTAAACTAGCTGGGAACTCATTTCTGATAAAACTCCGCCTGCTTCGGCCATATTACGGCAGCAAACTTCCTTGACTATTACGCCGGAATGGGAGTGTAGTTCCTAATCTTATCAGCCTAGAAACTCGCAGCTTTGCATTTCCACTGGTCTTAGTACACGATATAACTACAGAAGAGTCAAGTTTTAAATACAACAAATATGGAAACTCGTTGGTCATTTTTGAATGCGATGCTACTGGTCTAATAGGATTCAATGATCTATGCTAAGCTATGCTAAAAGTGATATCGCCAGAACAGGAGAACGGCTGAATGGATTTCAAAACAGTAAAAATCAACATATTAACTCGGGGGGAGTTGGAGAATGAGCCTATTTCCAAAAAAAGTGGAGTGTTCCTTTAATTTAGTCTAATGCAAGATTGTTGCTTAAAATCATGGGTGAGTAGTGAGTAGATGACCACATGGACCCACTAGATGACAACCTGGACTAATGTAATGTAATATTTCGATAGATGAAGACTGACAGTGATTGACAGTGAAAGAGTAGAGAAATCCAAACCACAGAACTGTAAAGTAGAAGTTTACTGTGACTGCTGTAAATAAGTTGCTGTAAAGTCATAATTGCAAAAGGGCATTTACCTCTCAACATAGTTCAGCATAAGACATTTGAACCCACTGCAGCGTTTTGTGTGTGAAGTCTCTGAAGGCCATGGATTTCAAAGCTTTCCTGAAAGCTTTTGAAGTTTTGAGTTCATGGCTGGAACTGCTCTCTGTTCTCTGCAGCCATGCGGGTCTCATTCTCCTTTACATATGCCTGTTTTTTCTTTTTTCTGTGTCTCTTTCAGAAATGCAGAGGTATCAGCTGAGTGCAAACTGGCACAACCAAATGTACCCGCCGAGAATTCCTGAATTGTGAACAAAAATCTCACAGAAAAATAAAGGTCTTGGTTCAATGGTCCTGGTTCATTCATATATATATATATATATATATATATATATATATATATATATATATATATATGAACGAGGATCATTGAACCAAGACCTTTATTTTTCTGTGAGATTTTTGTTCACAGATTGCACTCAGCTGATACCTCTGCATTTTTTTTAAATTAGTAACAGGTTTTTAAAGACACTCCATTGTTGTTTCTTATGTACTGTATTTATACGCTTGTTGTATAAATGCAATTTCACACTCATAGATGTGTAGATATTCATTATGCAGCGCTTTGTTTGCTTTTAGGCTGGCAAAAAGGCTTAAAAGTTACATTTTTAATTTAGGCTGGTATTCCTTAGCAGTCTTACAGGACTTGTCAAAGTCAAAATGGTTGAGATAATCAAATCAAAGTATGTGTGATTTACTGTTACTGTTCAAAGAAGCGCAACATGAATTCCAGTGCAAAGCATACATTTTATGTACTGAGGTGCTTTGAAACACACAGCATTATTCTGTGTTGACGTAATTTCAACTGAAACAGGACGACAGGGTGAGACATATCAAGCAGTCCTACCTCCTTTTTTGAATAGGCAATAGCATTTAGTCTCATTCATATCGCTCCAAAATATAGAATTTTGTGGAGAATTCAAATCAGTCAAATATGTTTTGTGGTCTGCGCTGACTCGTGCAAATGATCTGCTCCATTCTATCATGTTTCTGGGCCGGAGTAGACTGGTTTGCATGATACAACATGAAACAAGACTTCTTTCGCCCCAATGGAAAGCATATTTACATGAATCGTTTGAATCGTTCCCTATCCCCTATATAGTGCACTACGTGCCATACAGAAAATGCAAATTCTGTGAACAAGTCATTGATTTCAGCCACAGCTTCAACGTCTATTAATAGTAAAGGAGGAGAGGCGCTTTGGATTTTAGAGAGCATTTGATTGGACAGAAAGTTTGATGAGAAGCTGAAGTGCAGGGTGATGTCATCAAAATCATTATCCATGTTGGCAGAGGTTAGAGACTGCAAGTTTTGAATGCATTTATCTTCTAAATGTGAATTTTGTAGTTGTTTTGGAGCACACTAGCTTATAGTGAAACCTTAAGGCTAACGTATTAATACTAAAAGCCAAAAAAAAAAAAAAAAAAAAAAAAAAAATTTTATATCATGGGGACTTTAACGTTGAAAGAGAACAAAGTAAGTAGTGAAATATTTAACACTTAAAAATTAAATTATGGCTGTTTTGAATTGAAAATCTGAGTGATGAGACAAGAAACATGTTGTGTTTTAGGATACATCGATGCATGCCTAATATATAAATATGTATGTTTCTTGCAGCAGTAAACAAACAGTAAAACTACATTGTTCTCACATGTGCATTACAGTGCATTCATTCAGCAATGTTCAAACTCACAAGGTGCACTTCACCGCTCTATTCTTCTTGGAAATAAAAAATGTTACTTTGCATATTCAATCCATATTTGAGCAGAAATTTATTCCATTGACATTTGACTCAATGTAATACAGCCAGTGTGGGGAAACTGCTTTGAAACGGATGTAAAGCTGTAAATTTGGTTTAACTACCCTTTTGCAAAATAGCCTTTCTCTGAATAGCCTTTTTCTTCCACTGAAAAATACTTTCTTTCACTCACTGGGGTTTTGGCCTGATGCCCTGCAAATAACCTTTGTTAAACATTATTTAAAGCTGAACTGAACTGGAATTGACATGTGGAATCAAGAGTGAGAGATAGATAGAGACAGAAGCGTTGAGGGGGTGGCTGATAAATGTATGAGCTTAATTTAGTCTGTATCTCATAGACAGAACGAAAGATGCCTCACGGAAGATGATATGAATCATGATGAAACTCTTTTCAACTGTTTCAACAAGCTCAACTTTTTTAAGTAGAAGCTTTTTTTTTAGTATTTAAGTTCTTCTAGTAGGCTATTCATGCCACTTTTACTAACATATAACAATGCAGTGTTGCCATGACTGGTACAATTCACATGTATATTCATTAACAAAACCTATGACCTTTTATTTTTATTTATTTTTAATGTAATTTAATTTTGAGAGTAATTTTAAGTCACCCCTTCTCCAGTGTTACCCCAAATGTACAATATCTAGACAGGGGACCTGAGTTACACTCTAAGAATGTACTGCACTGCCAGTATTTTCTTTATCCTTTTTTTTTTTTTTTTTTTTTTTTTAAGAAAAGCTTTGAAGAACAGAGCAGCTCTTCTATGTCTCAGAGCCGGCATGAGTTTCTATTCTCAGCAGGTTTCTCAGATGATGCCGCTGATGGCAAAGCTGCATCATCACTGTCAGATATCCCAGAATTCCTCCTGCTTTGAGAACGCCAGCTCTGCATGATACAGGAGTGAACAATGAATATCCCGCATATCTGAGTCAACAGCTTTAAAAAGACACGCACACACACTCATGTATCTCTACAGTCACAGTCCCAGTGCTTTCTGAAGTTGTACACTTATGGAACGCTCTATATTTATTTTCATCCCAGATGCAGTGGATAAAAATGTAAATACACCCGTTTTAAAAGTATATTTTATTTTGTACAAACAATAGCGCATATGAAATATGTAAAATGCACATATTTACACAATGAATTTGAGTAAATCCGTAAATATTTCACATCTGTTCTCTGCAAGCAGAGAGAGTTTTTTTTTTTTTTTCACAGCTGAGGATTTCATTCCAAATGAACTTAGAAGTCAACATGAAACCAAAACTGACCCTAATTACATAATATGCACAGCTGGTCTTATAGTACACGTATACTTAGTAAACTTTCTCTGTAATCTTTCATCAAAATGTAATAACTCACTCATTTTATACAACAAGTCTTGAGCATTCTTTTTTAGTGTTCCAAAGAAATCCAATGTAATTGGAGATTAATCCAATGAGATTTTATAGGTTTGGGGTCAAATGTCTGCTTTTTTTTTATTTTGTAGCTGTGAATTCAAAGAATTCAGGAATAAAAATGATCCTTGGATCTAGAAACACGTCATTTTAAAGTGACAGTTACATACGGTACATGCACTTACTACTGTATATAATAACAGTAAATTATGCATAATTACAAGCAACTAAACCTAAACCAAACTCTAACCTTAACCCTATTGTAAGTACATGTTGTTAATAGATATTACTCAGCACTTATTTGTGTAGTAACAATGTCACCTTAAAATAAAGAGTTACTGTAGATCTCGATTCTATTGCCATATGTTCATATTGTCCATATATTTTGCATTTATGCATAGTGGTTACTTTGAAAAACCACACTCAATCAACTGAAACAACTAATGCATTTTATAATTATAACCTTTAAAAATATAAAATGTCTACAGAAATGTGTAAGAAATGCCCAGATCGAGGTGGTAGAAAGCAGCAACCATGCAGACCCAAATTTGCATAGAAACTACAGTTAAAACATCATTTCCTATGTTCTAGTTGCTGTTTCTTCTCCTAAACAACACAACGTTCACAAAAATGTTCCTGTTGAAACTCTAATGCAAAACTACACAAGTGTGTCTGAAACGGTTCATGTAAACCAATATGCAAATAAATATTAGTCAGGCTGTTTCAAGGGACTGTATTTCTTTACAAACCACTGCAAACTCGGCTCTGACTCCATTGTGTGATTCTAAATCCTTGCAGCCGTCTCTAAAGAATTCACTGGTCATGTCAATAACAGGCTATACAACATAAAAAACAAACGCTAACCCTAAACTCAATCGAAACCCTAACCTTAAAGGAATTAGTTCGACCAAACCCTCATGTTGTTCCAAACTCGTAAGACCTTTGTTTATCTTTAGAATACAAATTGAGATATTTTGATGAAATCAGAGAGTTTTCTATAGAAGCCCATTTCTGCCACTGGATAAAAAAATCAAAAAGGTAATTGCGACTTTTTATCTTACAATTCTGCCTTTTTTTCTCGCAGTTTACATCTCCAAATTCTGCCTTTTTTCTCAGAATTGCAAGATATAAAGTCAGAATTGTATATATAAACGTGCAATTCTGACTCTTTTTTTTCACAATTGCAAGTTTACATCTCACAATTCTGACTTTTTTCTCTCAGAATTGTGAGATATAAACTTGCAATTGCAAGTTTTAAAGTCCAGTTCTGAAGAGAAAAAAAGACTGATATGTTCACAGAATTGCGAGTTTGAATCAGTACAAAAATGCTTTTCTTACTTAGATTTTTTGTCTTGTTTCCAATCAAAATATCTAAAAATTCTTAAATCAAGAAGGATTTTCTAGATGAGTAAAAATTATTGTCTTGTTTTCAGAAAAAAAATAAATAAATAAAAATAAGTGTGTTTTTGCTTGAAACAAGCACAATAATCTGCCAATGAGGTAAGAAAAATAATCTTGTTTTCTGTTTGAAATATTTTTTTTTTCTTCTTACCCCATTGGCAGATTATTTTGCTTGTTCTAAGCAAAAACTAATTGAAAACTAATTTTGACTTGTTTATTCTGCAAACAAGACAATAATTTTTACTCGTCTAGAAAATCATTCTTGATTTAAGAATTTGTAGATATTTTTGCTGGAAACAAATAAAAAAATCTAAGTAAGAAAAACATTTTTGCAGTTTTTTTTCTTGCAATTGCGAGTATTTATGATTTATGATTTTTTTTTTTTTTTTTTTTTTTTTTTTTTTTTTGCTTATACTGTACCATTGGCAAACTATTTTGCTTGTTCTAAGCAAAAACTTGACTTTTGACTTTTGATTTTTCTGAAACAAAATCATTCTTTATTTAAGAATTTTTAGATATTTTGGCTGGAAACAAGACAAAATATCTAAGTAAGAAAAGTATTTTTTTAAGTGTATCACACAACTACGAGTTTATATCATGCAATATTAACTTTATTTCTCAGAATTGCGAGATATAAAGTCACAGTTCTGACTTTATAAATCGCAGTTGTGACTTTTTATCTCACAATTCTACCATTTTTTCCCTCACAATTGTGAGTTTATTTCATGCAATACTGACTTTATTTTTTATTTATTATCCTATTTTTTTTTTAAATTTTATTCAGTGGCTGAAACAGACTTCCATAACATCCAGACAGATAACAGCACAGAAAAAAAAAAAATAAAAAAAAAAATCAATCAATTGTATCCTGGTACTGTATATGACAGCCAATCTCACAATCTAGCCAGATTCCGATGGAAAGAACCACGTCTCACCCTATGAGTGAAACTCCTATTTAACCTAATCATAATTCCTAAGATCTCCTATTCTCCAAAATATAACACATTGGAATGGGTTGTGTATACACTCTTAAAAATAAAGGTGCTTCACGATGCCATAGAAGAACCTTTTTGTCTAAATGGTTCCATAAAGAACCTTTAACATCTGAAGAATCTTTCTGTTTCACAAAAGGTTCTTTGTGGCAAAATAAGTTCCTCAGATTATAAAAAAAGTAAACAAGAAATGGTTCTTTAAAGAACCTTTGACTAAATGGTTCTTTGTGGAACCAAAAATGGTTCTTCTATGGCATCGCTTGAAGAACCTTTTAAAGCTCCTTCATTTTTAAAAGTGTAGAGTGCTGCAATTATGATGTATTTTTGTAGACCAACCTGTAAGTTTGCATCACGTGGGTATGATGTATTTTATATTGTACATTATAGTATGTTAAGGCTGTGTTACACACAAACTTTATTTTAGGCATTTTACCAATAACCTTAAAAAAAACAAAAACAAAAAAAAAAACAATAACCTTCAAAAAAAAAAAAAAACACAGTAGAACCAGAAGTGCTGAGATGCATCTTGTTTCTAGGTTTTGGCCTACATAAATACATCAACCTGCCACTCTCTATAATCTTTCATGTTGACTTTAAAATTCATGTACAGTTCTGGCACAAGCTACCGCTTCTAGACTCTGACCTGCATCACAAAGGAGCTCTACACTCAAAACTGTATTTTGCTTTTATTTTCTGCTCACGTCGTCCACCCTTGAAACCACCACCAGCCGAGCTCTTTCAGACAGACACCAAAGATGGTGAACCCCAAAGCATCACGTTACCATCACAACTAACAAGCTCACCTGGAGGCAAAGTTTTGCTTTGGATCAAAGTAACCAAGAGTGAGGACACTTCTCTGGACGCATCTTCAAGCTTGTCGTCAACGACCTCAGTCCAACAATTCCCATGAACCTGTTGATAACGGCGTTCTGGGCCCATGTTCGACTGTCCAGGACTGGCCTCGGTTTACCACAGACGTCTCCAGAGGTCTATGGTGAAAACTCAAAGGCAGTCCCTGCATAGCGCCACCTGGCCGTGGAGGTAGTCTCTGCACGGGCAAAGCCGCTGGTGTTTGGCGCTGACTCCAGCGCAACTGAATAGCAGCGGCTCCTTTTGCTGGAAACACTCTCTTCTGTCCACATGTACGGCTGGAAACACATGATTCTTCTCCGCTTCTAAAGACTCGCACTGAGCATTAAGCCTGAAAAACACACATTCAGACAATTTATCGGTTTCAAAGAACTGCAGATGAGAAAAGGGGAAAGAAATGCGATACAGCACAGTGAATAGAGAACAATGATTGCTCATTTCTACAGCGGGCCTTGGTTACATAAATATTTTTCATTCATTTTCTTCATAGGGATCGAAGATCTGTCAGCTGTAAACCAAACCATCTAGCTGTGAGATGAATCAAAAGATTACAGGCTTTGATTTGAAGCAAAAAAAGCTCATGAAAAATTAGAAAAATAGAAAGGTGCAATACTGTACGACTGAAATTTCTGAGCAGATGAAATGCTCATCCTATGAAGTACTGTAAAAAATGACTTATATTGATTGGTTGTATAGAATATATACATTTCAAGTTAGGATCACATTGAAAATGATTGTTGTACTTTATCCTGTTTTTAATGGATTTCTTTCCCAAATTTCACTGACTGCTCTAAATTATAAAACACCAACTATATCTTATCTAGGTTTATGGATATGCTTCATTTTTAAGATGTGTAACGTGGGGTTTGGGATTTGTTTTGGGGTTTTGTTTCATGTTAATGTTTTCATGTCTTTTATTTTGTAGTTTGATTCATGCTTTTAGTGTCTTGCTTCCCTTTCCCTCGTGTATTCCTGATATTGGTTCCTCTGTTCAATGTGTCATGCTATCATTGGTTTGGTTCTCTGTTCTGTTTGTTCACTGGTTGCTATAGTCTTGCGCCTTGTTTCCCATTGGTTGGCTTGTGTCATGTGACCCTCATTGTTTGATATATATAGCCCTCATGTTGCCATTGTCTTTTGTTGTGTATTAATGTTGTAACCCGCTGTTGGTGAGTCTGTTTCAAGTCAAGTCTATTTCAAGTCAAGTCAAGTTGTCAAGTCATTGTTTGGATTATTGTTTGTTTGGATTTTCACTTTGGATATCAATAAACTGCACTTGGGTTCTCATCTTCAACTTGCCTTTCAGTGGACTATCTGTTACAAGATGCCAATGCTTCCTGTCATAGCTATGCAAAGATTTGATTTCAAAAACAGTATCATAGCTATTAAACTGTGTCTTGTTATGATTTTAAATCAGTATTTAACCTCAGAATGATCTCAAAGTAAAGTGTTAAAGTTTGATTTTGTGGTTGCTGTGCTTTAAAAATTAAATTATTATAATCTTAATTTAAGTGATTAAGTATTTTGAAAGTCTGACAGTAATCAGTGTCATGTATTACTGTAAGCTTAACCCTGCCTGGTTTAAATGTTTCAAAATGATTAACAGTTGAAAACACTTTTTGGAAAAGTAATCAAATGTAATCAGTTACATTACTTTAATAAAGTAATTGAAATAGTTACACTACATATGGCATTTTAAATAGGGTAACTTGTAATCTGTAAGTAAAGTAACCTTCCTAACACTGAACACATGCATATTATAATGTTAAACAAGGATTACACTGTGTATTATAATGCATTACACAGTAATTATAGGTTTCACATCAAGCGGTGTCCCCCAACAAATCAAAGTCATAATGCTGCATAGTGAACAAATAAATAAAACAACAAACGCATTTATGCAAAAATGCGCATAAATCCAGAAATGCCACGTTTCTCTCACCCATTGAAGGCCTCCATATTGTTGATGAAAGGAAAGTAAGCTGGCTCGCAGATTAGACTGGCATCCTGGCAGGTTTTCACACAGGACGAGTCCTCTGGAGACAAGAAGAGCCGGAGGGCGCTGAGGGGCGGCCAGCAGGCCGGAGCAGTGATGTTGGGAGCCCAGATCAAAGCTGTGGAGTTGAGCAGCTGGAGGAAAGGACTGGGTGGATTCCCAGGCCATGATCTGGATTCATTGGCTGTTGGGAATGTTCTGCTGCGGTGACAAAAATCCTGCAAAAAAAAAAATAATAATAAATAATAATAATAATAATAAATACACTGAATGTGATTATGACTGAAATTATCTTTGTAAGACAGCTTTATGATGCCTTGTCACTGATAGAGAATCCAAATAATGTCAAATAGACTCAAAACTGTTTTGCCAAAATAATAATAACAACACAAGTAAAAGCAGAGCCCAAAGAATTCCCTAAAATATCAGTTTATTAATAATAAATTCTTACAAAAGAAAGTCAAAAGAAAGACATATAAACTGAAAATGAGGCCTATTTTTAGGACCATTACCAATTCTACTGTGACATTTTCTTGACAATTATTATTACAATGATAACAATGTATAACAATTCAAAGGTTTTAATACTAGCCCAACATACAGTATCTCACAAAAGTGAGTATACCCCTCACATTTCAGCAAGCATTTTAGCATATCTTCTCAAGAGACAATACCATAGAAATGAAACTTGGATATATTTTAGAGTAGTCAGTGTGCAGCTTGTATAGCAGTATAGATTTACCGTCCTCTAAAAAATAATTCAACATACAGCCATTATTGTCAAAATAGCTGGCAACAAAAGTGAGTACACCCTAAGTGATAAAAGAAGCATATTGTTTAACCATACAAAGCCACATCTCATTCATCATATTTATGTTTTTGTCTGCTTGACAGGACCATACAAACTTGTGTATCTTGTATTAGAGAAGATAAATTAGGTGCTTTAAGTACAGTTCTCTCATACTGACCAATGGATGTTCAACATGGCACCTCATGGCAAAGAACTCTGAGGATTTGATAATTAAAATTGTTGCTCTCCACAAAGATGGCCAAGGCTATTAGAGGTTCAGTAACACCATGAAACTGAGTTACACTACAGTGGTGAAGGTCATACAGAGGTTTTCCAAGATTGGTTCCATTTGGAACAGGCCTTCCAAGGGTCGATCAACAAAGTTGAGCACTCATTCTTTGGGTCAGGTGCAAAACCTGGCTTCAAAAAAACAGATGCATAAGTGCTGCCAGCATTGCATTAAAGGTTGCAGAAGTAGAAGTTCAGCTTGACAATGCACAAACCATATGCCCAGAAGGAAGCCTCATCTGAAGCTGGCTCAAAAGAAAGCCTCCAAACAGTTTGCTGAAGACAACCAGTCTAAGAGCATGAATTAGTGGAACCATAATAAGATAGCTAGATAAACCTGTTTGGCTCAGATGGTGTCCAGCATGTGTGGCGATGCCCTGGTGAGGAGTACCATGAAAATTGTGTTTTGTCTACAGTCAAGCATGGTGGTGGTAGCATCATGGTCTGGGGCTGCATGAGTGCTGCTGGTACTGGGGAGCTGCAGTTCATTGAGGAAAACATGGACGAATTACAGTTTTTTCAGCATGATAACGCACCAAACACACCACCAAGATGACAACTGCCTTGCTGAGGAAGCTGAAGGTGATAAGCGGGCCAAGTATGTCTCCAGACCTGAACCCTATTAAGCACCTGTGGGGCATCCTCAAGCGGAATATGGAGAAGCACCATGTGTCAACCTGTGCAGCTCTGGTCAATTCCATGCCCAGGATGATTGAGGCAGTGCCAGATAACAATGGTGCTAACACAATATATTGACACTTTGGACAAGTTCACTTAGGGTGTACTCACTTTTGTTGCCAGCTATTTTGACAATAATGGCTGTATGTTGAATAATTTTTAGGGGACAGTAAATCTATGCTGCTATACAAGCTGCACATTAACTAGTCTAAAATATATCTTTCATTTTATATTTCTATAGTATTGTCCCTTGAGAAGATATACTATAATGGTTGCTGAAATGTGAGGGTTGTACTCACTTCTGTGACATACTGTAAGTCTTTTTTTACACCAAAAATTATAACTATAAAGTCTTAATAAGATATAATGATGCATTGGTGTGGACGCTAATATATTTATCATTATAGTTATTTAACGAGCCTATAGTTTGTTTACCTAACTCAAAAAAGCAGTATCATATACTTTTATAGTGTCATGTCAATTAATGGATAACATTAAAAAACACACAATTATGCATAGTTCAAAGGAGTCATTTTTGTTTCTTATAAGTTATTTTTAGGTTTGAGCTCGGAAAAAAAGGAGGGGGGGGGCTAAGTGTTAAAGGTGTTGAACAAAGCATTCAGGGTTGTTCAGGTTCTCAAAAGTGTGCGTTTCACTTTATGTGCTCACATCAAATCTCAGAGGCAACTGACTAGCAAGCTCAGCATATACGTAGTTCACATCATAGGCAAAAATATGCTTACGTTTATTCTCTTACATTTTTGTCTACGTGTGCATGTGTGCGTAAGACAGATCATAGACTTGCACTGCTCCCAATTCATACACTATCTGTCCTAAATACTATATCCAAGTCATAATAAAATAATAATATTAAAGAATCCTGCATGACAGTGTTGCCAGGCTCACAGTTTTCCCAAACAATTAAGCTATTTTGAAAATGCAGGGTTGACTTTTTTGGGGCTACTTATATAATACATCACAGCTGCCAAAAACTTTATCTGTAGACTAGTTAAAATGATACAAAAAATGCATGTTTTTACTCATCCGTGTTGATCCTTGTACTAAAATACCTGGCAACCTAAGTGCCACTGAAAGAGCGAGTGAAGGAGAGATTGTTTTGACACATTTGATGTCACTGAACAACCTAGAATTTATGTGAGTTTCGCCCACATAAGGAATTTTAAGGCAGGTTAATTGAGTTTGACATTGTAAATTAATTGCACATTGAAGCTTGTGTGCAAAAATAAGAGTATGTAGGCTATTAATAATGGTCTTGACTGAGAACAGAAAATAGTTTTCATGTATTGTATTAAAACCAAGCATTGTGAAAAGCGTCATATAAATGTATCATATAAAGCAGGAGTTCTCAACTCTGGCCCTCGAGGTCCATTTTCCTGCAGAGTTTAGCTCCAACCCTAATCAAACACACCTGAACAAGCTAATCAAGCTCTTCATCATTACTAGAAAGTTATTGGCAGGTGAGTTTGATCAAGGTAGGAGGTAAACTCTGCAGGAAAGTGGACCTCGAGGGCCAGAGTTGAGAACCTCTGATATAAAGCTTAAATTTGACTTTGCCTTAACTTTTATGGATGGCTATGTCAGTTTATCACATTGTGACAGACATACAGTTGAAGTAAAAAGTTTATGTACACCTTGCAGAATCTGCAAAATGTTAATTATTTGACCAAAATAAAAGGGGTAATCATACAAAATGCGTGTTATTTTTTATTTAGTACTGACCTGAATAAGATATTTCACATAAAATACATTTACATATAGTCCACAAGAGAAAATAATAGTTGAATTTATAAAAATGACACCGTTCAAAAGTTTTCATCCACTTGATTCTTAATACAATGTTGTTACTCGAATAATCCACAGCCGAGTTTTTTTTATTTTTATTTTTATTTTTTTGCTTAGTGATGAGTCTGTTGTTTGTCCTGAACAATTAATCTGCCCGCTGTTCTTGGAAAAAAAAAAATCCTTCAGGTCCCACAAATTCTATTTTTTCAGCATTTTTGTGTATTTGAACCCTTTCCAACAATGACTGTATGACTTTGAGATCCTTCTTGTCACACTGAGGACAACTGAGGGACTCATATGCAACTATTACAGAATGTTTAAACTCTCACTGATGCTCCAGAGGGAAATACGATGCAGTGAATATTTTGAACAGGGTCATTGTTATAAATTCAACTATTATTTTCTCTTGTGGGCTATATGTAATGTATTTTTCTGTGAAATATCTTTTTTTCAGGTCAGTACTAAATAAAAAATAACATTTTGTATGATCCTCTTACAGATTCTACAAGGTGTATGTAAACGTTTGATTTTAATTGAGTTTAAAACATTTTATGGCCCTTTATGGGAATCCCTCAGCTGTCAATGCAATTGGACAAAATAAAAATTACACTAGTTTTCATTCCCTTTAGCCAGGTTTTCAGTTGGCTTTGGGTTGAAAAAAATTCTGGGACCTGGCAACCCTGCTGAATGATATACTGAATGATACAGTGTAGCGTGTATCTGCACATGTTTTGTCCTGTGACTTCAGAGTTATTAGTCACCTAACAATTTTGGCTTGTGTGATTCAGAATTGGCTCCAGAATTGAGAATCCATAAGCAAAGATAACAGAATTCAAATAGTGTGTTTCTGGAGGATGTTAGCAAATGGCATCGAGACATATGGACACACAAATGGATCCTTTTCTCCATAGTCCAAGTATTTATGGATGTTTATATTTGTTCTTTAATAGTATAGTGGCTGAAATGCCTACATACCTGATGTTGAATGTAAGCATTCACTCTCTCCAGCATGCCTTCACAAGTGTACTCATACGGTATAAAGGGCTCCACCTATGCAAACGGTGAAATAACAAGAGACAGACAGAAACTTGAGACATTTCTGCAAACTATGCACCTAACACATCATGTTCACTGAACTAATGCCTGACAATGCATGTCATTAATGTACTATGGACATTTGACTCATATTCAAATGAGCAGTGTGCTTTTTTTTAGAATAATCTTTTAGTTTAAGCAGTTTGACTTGTCTATCTTAAGCTTGACCAGTGATGGCTGACAAATGGCAGATGGGGGAATTGTTTGAAAACAGGAGGAATGCTGAGACTGATATTTTGTGCATCTCTACAACTGAAAACTTTTTCTCTACATTCAAAAACATGTTCCTGTCTGTGTTTACTTACCCTATTTTTGCACTGTGGATAAAAAAAAAATGATTTCAAACTTTCAAAAGGTACTGTATGGGTTCCCATAACAACCGTACATTTCTGCTTGGAGAAAGCATCTGAGTCAGAACTGAAGAATAAACCAGCCTAAAAACACTGCATGGCACCATAAGAGATGAGAACATCTTTAAATCTTTCGCTTCCAACAACTAAACCGTTCTGGATGACAGTATATGTGACCCCGGACCACAGAACCATCGAACTATTTGAAAATCTGGAATCTGAGGGTGCGAAAAAATCTAAATACTGATAAAATCACCCTTAGTTGTTCAAATGAAGTTCTTAGCAATACATATTACTGCTCAAAAATTAAGTTTTGATATATTTAAGAAAGCTAATGTTTACCTTCTCTTTGAGAATGTCTTGAACAGCTGTTTCAAATTCTTGAGTGTTGTTGAAGTCTACTGTTATGACATGGGGTTTGCCAATGTACTCTTCGGTGTATGGATGCTGAGATGACACCTGATGAGAAGAAGAAAACATGAGTACTATCTTTCATGAGTGCACACTGATTCTTCAGCTCCAGTTCATTTTCACAGTTTACAGTTTTGCAGCTCTGAAAAGCAGGATTATATGAATAGCTGAACTGTGTGCCATTCAGAAGTGATTTGAGATTGCCTTTTAAGTTTTAATACAATTCCTGAATTTGGAATTTTAATGTGAATGTAAGGGAGTAGAATTCAGAAATGTAAACATGTATATATACAATAGATGTGCTGTTTTCAGAAACATTAGTTTGAAATGCTTTAACATCTGAATTGGTGCATACTTTACGTATTTTATAATAAAGGTATTAAGGTCCTGGAGTGGCCTAGCCAGTCTCCAGACCTTAATCCCATAGAAAATCTGTGGAGGGAGCTGAAGGTTTGAGTTGCCAAACGTCAGCCTCAAAACCCTAATGACTTGGAAAATATCTGCAAAGAGGAGTTGGACAAAATCCATCCTGAGATGTGTGCAAACCTGGTACAAACTACAAGAGATGTCTGACCTCTGTGATTGCCAAGTGCTAAGTCATGTTTTGCAAAGGGGTCAAATAATTATTTCACTCATTAAAATGCAAATCAATTTATAACTTTTTTGAAATGCATTTTTCTGGATTGTTTGTTGTTGTTGTTATTATGTCTCTCACTGTTCAACTTCGCAATTCTGACCTTTTTTCTCAGAAATATAAAGCTACAAAGTAGGAATTGCGTGATATAAAGTTGCAGTTGTGTGTTATAAAGATACAACTTCCAATTCTGACTTTTTGTATCTCGCAATTCTTATTTTATAATAAGAAATTGTCAGAATTGTGAGATATGAGTCAAAATTGTGAGATATAAACGTGCAATACTGAGAAGAAAAGTCTCTTTTCCTCAGAATTGGGCTCCATAACATGCAATTTTGAGGTTATATCTTACAATTCTGAAAAAAAAGTCAAAATTGCAAAAAAAAAAAAAAAAAAAATAGCAAGAAAGGTGTCACATTTGCAAGATATAAATTCTCAATTCTAAGAAAAAAAGTCAGAATTGTGAGTTTATATCTTTATAACACGCAATTGGGACTTTATATCATGCAATTCTGACTTTATAGTTCTGAAAAAAAAGTCAGAATTGCAAGAAAAAAAAAGTAAAAAAGTCACAGTTGTGAGTTATTATCCCATAATTTTGACTTACAAGTTTATATCTCACAATTCTGAGAAAGAAGTCGCAACTGTGAGAAAAAAATAAATACAATAATCAGAATTGTGAGATAAAAAGTTGGAATTAATTCATTTTTGTCACATTTTGTAGCATTATGTTAAACTGCTTTAAATTAGTTTTTCCCCACATCAATTTACACTCCATACACCATACTAATGACAAAGCAGGAACCAGATTTGCAAATTTGAGAAATGTATTAAAAATAAAACACTGAATTAAGTACATTGCATAAGTATTCATACCCTTAACTCAGTACATAGTTGAAGCACCTTTACAGCCTCAAGTCTTTTTGGGTCTGATGTGATAAGCTTTGCACATCTGCATTTGGCAATTATCTGCCATTCTTTGCCTCTCCTTTTCACCTCTCAAGCTCTGTCAGCTTGGATGGGGGCTGTCAGACATTTTCTAGAGTCCTAGTTGTTCCAATCGTCTTCCATTATGGATAATGCTTCTGTGAACCTTCAATGCAGCAGATTTTTTTTTTTCCGAACTCTTCCCTAGATCATTGCCTTAACGCAAGTCTGTCACTGAGCTCTACAGGCAGTTATCTTGACCTCAGGACTTTTTTTTTTTTTTTTTTGCTCTGATATGCATTTTCAGCTGTTAGACCTTTTCTGAGATACCTGTTTTATTATTATTATTATTATTATTATTATTATTATTATTATTATTATTATTATTATTTATTTAGTGGCAGAAACGGGCTTCCATAGATTATATAGATAGCTAGGTTACATGTTTTAGGAGTACTAATTTTTTAGTTTTTGTAAATATGTCTAGAAACTTCATGTGTCCAAATGAATGATATTATAAAATTACTTTTTGTTAAAAAAGCCATACCATGTTGGACTAAAGAAAGCATGACTTTCTTTGAATTTTAAATAAATGAATTCTTCTTGTATAATACCCTCTTTTAATTGCTGGCATATGCTGTATTTAGTGTGTAGACTGCACTTACCTCTCTGGACGTAGGCTTCCCTCTGAAGAACTCGTGGTTGAGGGAGCTGCGAGGCGGACTGAACTTTGGCTGCAGGAACACACAGCCATTGGCTATTGCCTCTAAAGGGGCGGGACCTTCATAGGGAAAGCCAAATCCTAAGAAGAGCTGAGAGAAAAATGGTGCTTAGGATTGTTAGGGTTGTTAATTGATTACAAGTTTAACTCTTTCCCCACCAGTATTTCTTTTTTAAAAGTTGACTTTCCAGCGATATCTATCACTTTCCAGCGATATCATATACTATTTGAACTGAACTGGATGATGATATCACTGAATTCATTGATGAACTGCCTTTAACTGAAAATTGATTATTTACAATAATGCGTTACTTACACACTATTGTGCTGTTTAAATACTGTGCAGTTGCTTTGACACAATCTGTATTGTTAAAAGCGCTATATAAATAAAGGTGACTTGACTTGACTGCCAACTACCATCATTTTCACTAAAATTCTAAAATGACTAAATGTATAGTTTAAGTTGACAGTCCTACAAATAAGGATGGGTAGCAACTCATTACATGTAATCTGGAATATCAGATTCCAAAAATTAAATTCCTGTAATTTGATAATATAATGTTTCTAAATGCTCGTAATGAGATTTCAGTTACGTGGGTGGATTATCTCGGCAAAGGAGAAGTGCTCACTAACACAGATTTAGACAGATTTTTGAACAATATTTGACAGAAATAGGCCTTTTGTGTACATAGTAAAAGTCTTAGATCTGAGAGTTCAGCTTATGAAAAATGGGGGCAAAAACAAAGGTGTTGCGTTTATAATTTTGGTTAGTGTATTATTCACACATGCATGCCAACCTGAGTGCATTAGTGTGGCAAAGTTATAGTTTTGTGAATTACATGTGTACCTTTTAGACTGTTAATGTGACCTTGACTCAGAAATATAAGTGAGTCTGATCTGTTAGCACACATGGATTGCATTTGTAATGCCAAAGTTGGCTGTTCATAATCAAACACCTGAATAATGCAAACATATCTGAGTCTACATCTGTATCACTGACAAAAATTCCCTTTGTATTTTTGATACCATGTATAAATTTGCAATCCAAATGCTTCAGAACAAAAGCACCACTCAATCCTTTAGACCACATATGAGACTATAATTATGCAAGTCACTAAGTAATTTAAACTGCATTATCGCTTACACTCTTAAAAATTAAGGTGCTTTAAAAGGTTCTTCACAGTGATGCCATAGAAGAACCATTTTTGGTTCCACGAAGAACCATTCAGTCAAAGGTTCTTTAAAGAACCATCTATTTCTTACCTTTTTATAATCTGAAGAACCTTCTTTCGCAACAAAGAACCTTTTGTGAAACAGAAAGGTTCTTCAGATGTTAAAGGTTCTTTATGGAACCATTTAGACAAAAAGGTTCTTCTATGGCATTGTGAAGCACCTTTATTTTTAAGAGTGTAGATGTGAAAGTCCATGATGCTAATAGTACCTTAGCTTTCCTCAGAAGCTGCTGTAGCTCCTGTTGGGGCAATAAGCCGTGGTTTCGGACGAATGCGGGCACCTCGGGGGGCCGCTGGGCCTCATAGTAGACTGTCCCATGGATGTCCATGTAACGGTGCAAGATGGTCAGCAACTTCTCCTTACCCTGTAGAAACAAGCGAGGAGTAGATGAGAATAAACCCTGAAAGACTAATTGAAAGACTAGTGTGTCCCTTGATACCTCCTACGTATGAGTCCTATGAGAAGTCCCTACTTATGAGTCTGTAAATTGTAATTACAATGTCATAATGCAGTTTAAGTGATTAAAAAAAAATAAAAATAATAATATTATAATAATAATAATAATAATATATAATATTATAATAATATTATATATATATATATATATATATATATATATATATATATATATATATATTGATCCTAAAGCAGCATAATGAAGTACAAAACATGTACGTTGCATTTAACTGTTGCTTTATTACTATTTCAACATTGTACTACCACAAAGAGTTGTAGGAAAGTCACGCAAGTCTTTCGACTTTTCTCAGCTGGCTAAATGAGCAGTGTTTTCTTCTATCCATTATAGTGTTTTTAATCAACACTTCACAAAATGCATACAAATTGTCCATTAAAGAGTAGATAGTTTTCCATCTGACGTGAGATCAGCACCATGGACAGTGCACACAAAAACACAGGCTACAGATGAGAACTGTGAAACTGACTCACCGCTGCGTACAATTACAACGCAACAGCAGAAACACAACAGTTTTCCATTAGTGTTTCAGGAAAAGTGTTTAATGCATTTGCCTTTGACAAAAAAACAAAGAGTCTGATCTGATGTAGCCAGAACCCCCGCAGCAATAATTCACTCCTGTTGTCGTTCAATAAAGAGCTCAGCGGAGCACAACACTTCATTTCCCTGTCTTTGTGTGTGTATATGTACGTGTGTTTTTGCATTGTGTCTGTGCATATTTGACCACAATCATTGCACAATTTATGACTGCAAAAGCTATATAAATTGTAATAACTTGCAGAGTATTTACACAGTGAATTCCAATGACATCCGAACCAGCAAGACCATTGACCACAAGTGAAAGAGTCTATTATGGCTCACAAGATGATTCGAAGAAAAATATTAATGCCAAAACACACCCGCATCCATTTATTATGCTGGCAAGATATATTTAAAATATTACATCTTATAACTTATAGCTCACATCTTTAATTACTCATGACTGAAGTCAATTTCACAATCATCTTCACTCAAAGATTATTACATTTCATACATTAATACTGATTTGATGCTGTCAGAGTTTGACTGAGAAACATGTAATTAAAATGAGCCCTAGGCAAGTTTTTTTTTCTTCCCTGATAGCTTGTTAATAATAAAGTTAGTATGCAGTATTTATTTTCTCAAGAATGTTGCTGTTTAATTTATATTGCCCAGGTATCATTTTCATATGCACAGGTATATATGGAAGCCCTGGACTGAAACATGAGAACAAGCTGAAAAAATTGTGTTAATAAAGTATGGAAGCAGTTTAGTCTCATTAATAATTCACGCACAATACACGATGCACACATGCGTGTCCCAATTCACGTGCACGAAAAAAATATATATATTCACAAAAAAAATTCACGTGCAAAAAATAAGAATATAAATTCATACAATACGTTTCACAAGCTGCAAAACACAATTCACAGATTTACAACTGTGTACAACAATTTTGAATGTTTAAAAATCACGAGTGTATCACGGACTGTGAGTGTGTGAATAGCTTTTTTACGTGTGTATTTTTTAGACTTGCGTGTGTGTTTTTGAGACTCTCCTGGCAGCGAACTCCTCCCATGCGGGTCACTCGTACACTTTAGCCAATCAGATTTGAGCCTGTCGATCGACCAATCATAACCCGCTGTGGGCGTGCCTATCTTACGTTACGTCATCAGCGCGAGTCCAGTTCCAGAATTCAGATACGATTCAGCTGTTTATCGTCTCATTTTGTTTTATACTGCATGCTTACTTAAAAATCGGTCGTTTAGACACACTCGTTAACGTGACCAGTGTAAGCCAGCTGCTGCTCAGAGTGTATTATGTTTTAATATTTATCGATTGTTATGTTTATTTAATAAAGAATCATTCACGTGGATACCATACCGCATAAAGATATTAAAATTATAAACTTAATGTAAAGCATAAAATACGTTTTTTACAGATGGGACATGTAAATAAATAGAAAATGAAAATTATCTATTTGGATATTTTTCAAGCAGTCTCTTGTGGTTTTGTTTTTTTGATTGAAAACAGGAAAGAGCTGTCAGAGCCAAACTTGTCTTGTGTCTCAAATCCTACGATGGCACGCATTCAGCTGATGACGATTTAATAACACACATTGTAAACCATGTACATTTCATTTAAGTTTGTTTACGCTGCAGCCTGCAGATATTATTTATTTCAGAATTGTGATGCTTATGATGTACAAGTAGCTGCTCCTATTTCAACCTCTGCCACAAATTATGAGGTGATGTGAATCTAGAAGTTTCATTTGGAACTGTAACTCTTTCAAAACAGTCATGCTGCAACCCATCCATTTTAACAGTTTCAACTGATTTAACTCATGCATTATTACTACATTTCTTTTAGAATGGTACCCTATGACTTTGTATTTGTTAAGGCATAAAGCTTTGTTATGCATTGTTAAATGTTCTGGTTGTATGTCAGAATTAAAACATTCAAAACAAGTCGGAACTTGAATGAAGTTTACTGAATAATCTTTGATGCATTCCTTTATGTGATCAGTCTGTCTGACTGACCAGCAAATTCCAGAACTGTTAATACTAAAGCAAATACAATTGCTGCTAACCAACATCATCTTGTGTATTGTAATCTCAAAGTTTTTTACATCACTGCTCAACATAAAATTATGTATCACAATAATATAATATTTTAAAAAGTACATGAATGTTGATTACATTAAAAAAATAATGCATAAAGGTGAAGTACATAAAAAGACATAAAGATTAATGTGAACGAAGAGGTCTGTAACTGTCATCCAGATGTTGTTCCAAAGTGTTAAATCCTGAAAAATGCAAGGAAAATGATTAGTGTGTTTTAATTAAACACTGCATCCAGTTGCACAAATGGTTAGTACAAACACACCGTTATTCATACACTGAGTTCTCGTGAGGTATATTCATCATTACATAAAGCTATAATAATAAAGGCAGGGTCAGTGCTAAGTGGGAGCTAGACTGGGCAGAGGACACCCAGCGTTGTTAAACAAAAACATGGCAATGAACAGAATTCTTTCTTCATTTTGGCCAATAAACAGGACATTGTGGCTAACACAAGACAGCATCTTTGGCAACACTATCTGTTTTCATAGCAGCCGCTGGCTTAAACTGGTCACGTTAACGAGTGTGTCTAAACGACCGATTTTACCTTTAGTTTTTAAGCAATCAAAATAAAACAATACACCTTTACTAGGCTAGTTACAAATGAGACGATCAACAGCTGAATCGTATCTGAATTCTGGAACTGGACTCGCGCTGATGACGTAACGTAAGATAGGCACGCCCACAGCGGGTTATGATTGGTCGATCGACAGGCTCAAATCTGATTGGCTAAAGTGTACGAGTGACCCGCATGGGAGGAGTTCGCTGCCAGGAGAGTCTCAAAAACACACACGCAAGTCTAAAAAATACACACGTAAAAAAGCTATTCACACACTCACAGTCCATGATACACTCGTGATTTTTAAACATTCAAAATTGTTGTACACAGTTGTAAATCTGTGAATTGTGTTTTGCAACTTGTGAAACGTATTTTATGAATTTATATTCTTATTTTTTGCACGTGAATTTTTTTTGTGAATATATATATTTTTTTCGTGCACGTGAATTGGGACACGCATGTGTGCATCGTGTATTGTGCGTGAATTATTAATGAGACTAATCTGCTTCCATAATAAAGTGGCGTTTTTCCAATCTGACCCTTGACCAGAAATTTGACATCCCAATTTTTGATGTGTCTATTTTCGCCTCATCACACACCATGTTCTCTGGAAAATAATGAAAGTCCTCTTAGATGTGCAGTAAAAGAGAAGTATGAATTATTTACTTATTTAAATCATTACTGCTTTAATAATTCATACACCTCCTCAGGCAAGTGTTATACCTAATTTCTTATATCACACCATTAAGAGTTTCGGAGGCAAGCGCCTCCTCTTGAGAATAAAAACACATTTGGCCCTTTTCCTTGCACGGCAAAAGTACAGCTGCTTGTTCACTTTGCTCTCTCATGCATGCTTTAATAAATAGCATACCGTAGTTCTTAAAAATACCTCAGCCAAACAAAGTGACTACAACGGTTCAAAGTTTACCTTCTGGACATTTATGGCCGAATCATTCTTGCGTGAAGCAAAACTGCTTCTCCTCTTAGCGGTAATGAGCGTGCGACTGAAGAATAAGCGTAACAGACGACGTGCTATTTCAAACAACGGAGTGACATTCAGAAAATCAATGTAGGGCCTCGTTAAGGTTCGCATTAAAGATTTCTGTCTGTCTTCGGAAAAGCGGCGCTACCTTAATGACATCTCTGCATCGATCTCGGAATGCAAGCGTTAGTTAAACAGCACTGAGGATGAAACATCATTATAGAAATCTGGAACAATCGATCAATCTAAATTAAACAAATTAAAGCTTATTTGTGAGTCAGCAAGTTCATTCAGATGAAACTCGATGACTTAAATGATTCATTCCAGTGACGCTTTCAGAATCTAAATTAAATCTTCTATTTAAAAACAAAACAAAACATTTGAATGCATTTGCTTGTGCCGACATGTTACAAAGTTTGCAATGCAAAACTAGCTCTCAAATCTAGCCATTTATTGACACTGAACTGTAACACCTCATTAGTGCTTAGAGTTATTCAAAACCTCTAGTCCTAGGTATTAAAATTTAAGTGTGCAACACATGCCACATTGCTGATTCCTCAAATCCTGTCATTTTTGGCTGGTGTACGATAAACTGGGTGAACAGATTCTGCAGATATGTGTTTGTGCCCATAATATAATAGAGTCTTGGGGGTGGTCTTTTCCGACTCTTTTTGGCAAAATGAGGATTGCCCGCCTTTTGCAGAAGAACATTTTTAAATAAATACATACATAAATAAATAAAACACTCATTTTCTTTTACAGACAAATAAAGGACACTCTCCCTTTCTTGACATGTATTCTAGTTAACCAACTAAAAATGCATCACTTTTGGCTGGTTGTAATATGACCTATACAAAATCATCATACCCCTTTAAAATAGTTACTTTATTTCTCATACAGCCTGAAATCATACCCCATTCCAAATTGCTTCTCCAGCTTTATTTATATATAACAGGGATATAACAGGGTTGGAAAAGTCATCAGCCTCTTTCATTTAATACTTCGTAGAGCTAACTTTTGCTTTAATTACAGCCATCAGACTTTTTGGATATGTCTGTACTAGCTTTGCACACCTTGATTGGGGAATACTTGCCCATTCTTTCTTGCAGATATGCTCAAGCTCAGTCCACCCACAGATTTTCGATTGGATTTAAGTCCAGGCTCTGACTTGGCCACTCAAGGACATTCACCTTCTTATCCTTATGCCATTTCGTTGTTGTTTTGGCAGTATGTTTAGGGTCATCATTGTGTTGGTGAATGACTTGCCCATCTCTAGCCGTCTAGCAGAGGGATGCAATTTTCCTCAAGAATTTGGATGTACTTGACAGCATCCATTTTCTCTTCAATCTTGACCGATCGCCCAGTCCCAGCTGAGAAGAAACACCCCCATTACATAATGCTGCCACCACCACGCTTCCCAGTAGGTGTGCTGTGTTTGCTTTTCGCCAAACACAGTGCTTGGAGTTAAGTCTAAACAAATCAATTTTGGTCTCATCAGACCATAGCACCTTTTGCCAGAAGGTATCAAACTCTTTCAGTTGTGTTTTTGTATGGCCCAAATGAGAAGGGCTTCTTTCGTAACACCCTGCCATACAGGCCATCTTTGTGTAAAGCTTGGGAGATAGTTGTCACATGCACAGACTGAACAGACCCACCCATAAAGCCTTGTAAGTCCTTCAAAGTTGCCTTTGGCTTCCTGGTAGCTTCTCTTATCAATATCCTCCTGGCTCTATCATCCACTTTGGATGGACGGCCTGATCTAGGCAATGTGCTAGTGGTGCCATACGCTTTCCACTTCTTAATGATGCTCTGAACAGTACTCCGAGGGATAGCTATAGCTCCTCTACAACTTTATCCCGGAGGTCTTTTGAAAGCACTTTCCCAACCATGGTGAATTCTTTGCTGTACCATGCATTACTAACAGTGGAATCTTTAAGAAAAAGCTTGTTTTATTCTGAAGTAATCAACACCACTACTGTTCATGTGAGATGGGGCAGTTAGCCTGGTGTTTAATCTGAAAGTTGATTGCTTGCACCTGGGCAAGTTTATAATGGTATGCTTTAAGGGATGATCACTTCACCATACAAGCAAGCATTTCACTGATTCATTTTTAATAATCCTCCAGAATTTTTTTACAATTATACTTTTACTTTATAATCAGGGTTATAAAGTGTACATTGAGCTCAAATAGTTAATTTGCTTAACTGATTTTATTTTCCAGGGTACAAAAGGTAAAGGCTTTCAAAGAGTATCATGATTTTCTATAGGCACTGTATATGTTGGGGTGTGATTTCTGAGAGGAATAGATGCGATCACCATCTCTATCTGTGTGCAGTCTGTGCACAAATTAAAAAATTGCCACCAGAAGAAGCATTATGTCAGCTTTGGTTGTCGATCAATTGTGTCATACTAAAGAAGTTCGGGAGTATCTTTTTCAATGTGATATGTGTGAGGGTGAGATCATTTTCGGCAATTGAAACCTTATGATTTACTCAGTTTTTCGCATGAAGATATCAGAGGGGTTTGAATGCAATGCAACTTGTTTGTGATACTTTTATACTGCTTTTTATGGTCAGTTTTTCCAATAAATACCGTTCACTGTACTTTTATTTGCCTGTTGTAGTTTTTTTATATATTGTTCAGAAGTGGGTAGGTTTAGGGTAGAGGTAGGGGTGGAGTTAGATGCTCCAAAATACCTATGAAAGTATGAATGCATATAAAAATGATTTCTATTTCTGCAAATTCATGGAAGCTATTAAATGTGCTACCTCATCGTACCTGGGGGCACTTTTTTGCGACCAATAAGTATCACTGCGGTTTCCAAAAAAAAAAAAAAAACACTAGAGGCAGTAAAACTCTGACACCTTTTATTCCTGTTCACACAAAGTATAATGATATGAGTTTGATAAAGCGTAATTTCCGCACAATTCCTTGAAGAATATTATATTATGACTTAAAAATAATTTTAAATTCTCTAGGATATTTGAAAACTGATTCTTTTGAATGTTAGTGTGTCATATCCAGCTTCATATCTATGGGTTTTCATAGAGGGTAGGTTTGTTTGCTAGCTCACGCAGTACGGAAATGTACATGAGAGGTGAAGAGCTCTGAAGAATTTGAATCCCATGTGAACATTTAGTTTTGAAACTGCTACGAAATGTGCAGTAAGGTATGTAAAAATGGTGCTGCAAAAAAGTACCCAGAGGTATGTATTTGTATGAGACTGGGTTGTAAATGTGACGCATAATGCAAACAACTAAAAGCAATGGAGTACCCTGTATGTCCAAAAGTGGTGCTAAAGGAGTACCCTGAGAGTCAAAATGTGATGCCAAGGGGTCCTGACCAAGCATCAATATGTGACGAGTTGGGAGTGATAATGTGTTGCATTCTGAACTTTCTACTTATCAAAGAATCTTGAAATATATATGAGTAGAAAGAATAACAGCTTTTATTTAAAACTCTAAATCTGAAAACAGCAAAACTGTGGTCAAACTTCTTTTGTACAGAAGTGTAAATACTTAAAAATAAACAGACACACACTTCAAGTCCATTAATTTTTACATATTTTAGTAAGTAATAGTTGCGTTCACTTGACTTGCTTTATGACTTATTTTAGTGCAAGAGCTAAAAAAAAAAAAAGTTTTGCTGTTTTATTATCTTGCTTATCTTAGAATGCAGTCTTTAATTGCCCTTTACACATTTATGGTTCCTATGCCTTTTGGCCAATTCATTTCCATGACTTCTATAGTAATTTAATAATAATATAAGAAGAAACTACAAAAAATGTATATTTTTTGAAAGATTTACTTCAAGAGTTTATTCATTTCTAAGACCTTTCCAGGCCAGGGAACGTCGCAATAACTCTCTGGTACTTCCAGGTTTTTCTATGACCGTGCGAACTCTTCTCATCCATAAACTGATGAAATGATTGCCACGCTCTGACTTGGAGCCGTAAGTGAGCCAAGACGATTGACAAGAGACCAAAAAATAAATTAGAAGGGGGAAAAACGGCGGACAAAGGGCCGATGATTGTCTTTCCAATCTCTAAGCGTACAGTTGTAGCGCTGGGCTGAGTGACACATGCACAATGAGAGCGAGTGGGCTGCCATTTGGCCCGGAGGGAACTGTCAGTGTTTAGGGACTCCAGAGCGCAGATAGCTTTTAAATGGCAACCTGTCAAACAAAACATACACGACAATGCACACCTCAAGCAGCACAGAGACACAATAACACGCCGCTGAAGAACACAGCGTTAAAAATGGCAGTCAAAACATTCAGGTTAAACGTGGAGACTTCATTCTTCAAAGACTTGGAGCTTTCCGCGGCTCCCGGGGTACATTTTACTCGCATCAAAACCAATCTCTGCTCCCAAACGCCCGGCGGTTTGAACACACTTTCTGATTAAAGTCTGCTACTTGTCAAGGTTTTTTATATATTTATTTATTTATTTTGTCAGAGGACGGGTGGGCGCAGTTTCCTCCGGCGATGTTCACAGCCTGTCTCTCTCGATGCTGCAGAATGTTTGCTTTCATCCCGCTTTGAAGCGTGTTAAAGCAGCCTGATGTTATTCGCTGTCAGCACATCCAAACGCCACTTTAGCGCAATCAGTGTGCCCAACAAGCCATGATAGGAGCCAGGCAATCAATCTCTGTATGTTCTGACAGTTACACAGACTGAAAGCAAGTCTACAGCAGGGACGGCACAGTGTTTTCAAATGCTGAGCAAGCCTTGCGGTACATACTGCAGAAAAGTGTCAGCATTCTGCTGTTTCTGTTAACCAGTTGGGAAAACCTTTGCTTTGACGGGCTGTTATTAGATGTATGCATTCTTACCTTCCACATGCTGGCCTCTTTGCCGTAAACCACAGCCATGTTGTTGACTTTGTCCCTCTTTATATTGAATCGTTCAGTCTGGTTTAGTTCCTCGGTCACAAAACCCATGAAAGAGTTATCAGGAGTGTGTGCTGTGGGGGGGAAACAGAGAATTTCTGATTCCATAAATACAGATCTATACAAGATCAATGCAATGAGACCATTACATTAATTTTAAATGTTGCAAAGACAAGCAGTGAACAGAATCATTTCAAGTAATATAACATAGAATTTTACTTGTTTCTTTTAAAATGTTATGCACAGCATTTGATTTGAGTCTGTTTTGTTTGTTTTAAACTGTTAATAAACATGAATTTGTATAATGTAATTTAAAACATTGCGATAAACAACAATTTTAAAACTATGTATTTGTTCATTCACTCATTGGTTCATTCATTCATTCATTCATTTACAGAGCTGGGTAGTAAATGATTACATGTAATCTGGATTACTTCAGTACTCATACTTAGAGTATTATAATACTCATAATCATACTCATATGATTACACTTACTTTTTATTACATAATTACTTATTTTTCACACATTGGCAGTACATAATTCGTAATTTATTCTCTCTAGTTATTCTTTTTTCTCTTTAAAACTTTCCAAACATTTTCTAAAAATCATACTGTTTGTCATACCATTTAGCTTTGACTATATCCACTATATAGAATAGCCATGTAAATGTCATACAAATTATTTTGCCATCCATTATTTTGCTTCTAAATTTGGATGAAAGCATGTATGAAATAAAGGGATTCACAGACATTTTTGTCAGCCAAACACTTTAGATGTGAAATATTGACTTTATATATTTTAAAAGTTAATATTTTAATAATTTAACAACACATTCACACACTGTAAAAAGTTTTCACCAGATTCAACTTAAAAACAGTTCAGCAGCTGCCTTAAGTTTTTAAGTTAAATCAGCTTAAAACTACAAGTCATTTTAACTTATTACAATCAAAATTAGTTGATTTAACTTGTGAGTTTAAATGACTTAAGTTAATTTAAC
>NC_133361.1:64045887-64065052 GCF_049309525.1 Garra rufa
AGAGAAGCTACAAGATGCTCACCTCTTTGATGAAGAAGTTAGTCATAATACAAGCTATTAATAATAAATAGGTTACTTAGCTACTTAGTAGAAGCAATATTTTCGTCATCACTTTATTTTATGCTGTCTTTGTTACACATTACATGCACTGCATTATTACATGCAACTAACCCTAAATTGAAACTGGTCCCACTTTATGTTAGGTGTTTGATTCTGTGTGCTTATTTCAAAAAATGATGTGTAAGGTGAAATATATATATATATATATATATATATATATATATATATATATATATATATATATATATATATATAAATATATACACTCAAGCCCGAAATTATTCATACCCCTGGCAAATTCTGACTTAAAGTTACTTTTTTTAAAATTAGAAATGACACAGACGTCTCCCATAAGATAATAAGACCATGTACAAGAGGCATCATTGTGAGAAAAAAAAAAAAAAAAAAAAAAAAAACTTATCTTTTATTTACATTTGAACACAAAGTGTCATGTCCAAAATTATTCATACCCTTCTCAATAATTAATAGCAAAGCCTTTATTTGGCTATTACAGCAATCAAACGCTTCCTATAATTGCTGACCAGCCTTTTGAATGTCTCCACTGGTATTTTTGCCTATTTGTCTTTTTGCGATGAGCTCCAACTATTTCAGGTTGGAGGGTCTCTTTGCCATCACCCTGATCCACAGATTCTCAATTGCATTTAAGTCAGGACTATGGCTGGGCCACTGAAAAACGTTAATGTTTTTGTCTGCTAACCATTTCTTCACCACTTTTGCTGTGTGTTTTGGGTTGTTGTCATGCTGAAATGTCCACTGGTGCCCAAGGCCAAGTTTCTTTACAGACTGCCTGATGTTGTTGTTGAGAATTTTGATGTATTGCTCCTTTTTTATGGTGCCGTTTACTGTGATTAGGTTCCCTGGTCCACCGGCTGAAAAACACCCCCAAAACATTAGGTTCTCATTTGCAAAGGCCAAGCGGGCCTTATCTGGAGAAGTGGTGTCCTCCTTGGTCTGAGTCCATGGAACCCAGTGGTGTGCAGTGTCCATTGGACTGTCTGCTTTGAGATGTTGCCACCAGCAGAGCCCAGATTAATCAGGATGGCCTTGGTTGTGATCCTTGGATTCTTTATTATCTCTCTCACTATCCTCCTGGACAGCACAGGTGTCACTTTTGGCTTCCGACCACGTTCTCTGAGATTTTTCCCAGTGCGGAATGTCTTGTATTTTTTTAATAATACTTTGCACTGTAGCCACTGGAACTTCAAAACATTTAGATATAGTCTTATAGCCCTTTCCTGACTTGTGAGCAGCCACAATGCGCAGCCGCAGGTCCTCAGTGAGCTCCTTTGTCTTAGCCATGACTGTCCACAAACCAACAGCAGAGAGCTTCTGTTTTTTACCTGTTGAGTTGATTAAAACAGCTGTTCCCAATGAATCAAGGTAATTAGGATGCTTTAGAACAGCTTGGACTATTTGGAATGGTATAGAACTTGGATGGAACTATGGATTTTCCCATAGACTGTGACAGTTTGCAAAGGTTATGAATAATTTGGGACATGCCACTTTTTGTTCAAATGTAAATAAAAGCTGATAATTTTTTTATTTTTTTCCCCCCCACAATGATGCCACTTGTACATCATCTTATTATCTTTTGGGAGAAGCCTGTGTCATTTCCGGTCAAAAAAAAAAGAAAAAAAACTTGCTGGTTGAAGTCAGAATTTGCCAGGGGTATAATTCAGGCTTGACTGTATATATATATATATATATATATATATATATATATATATATATATATATATGAAAACAATTCAACAAAGGCATCAGTGAACGTGATTCTGAGAATGTAATATTGATGGATCATTATAAAATTCCAACTGGCTCTAAACATTTATGTTCAAAATTATTCAACCCCCAAAAGTCAAATTTTGTGCAGAATCTTTTATTCTTTAAAACCACCAATAAATGCTGCTTGTAAGTGCTTAGAAGCTTCTGTCACCTCTCTACTGCAATCTTGGCCCATTTCTCGCCTGAAAAGCTTTCAGATCAATGATAATCTTTGGTTTTCACTTTGTCACTGCTTTCTTTAAATTCAACCAAATTGTTTCAATGAGAATTAAATCTAGAGACTGAACAGGCCACTCAAGTACATTCTATGACTGATTTTGAACCAAATATAAGTAGATTTTGATGGATACTTTGGGATAATTATCCTGCAGGAAAGTCCATTGATTATTAGCTTCAATTCTTGTCAAAATGACCTGATACTTAAAGAATCTATGACGTCCTTCATATGGCAATGATTTCCACTTCCCGCTACAGTAACAACCCCATAACAGGATTGACCCACCTCCATGTTTGACCGTGTAGATGGTGTTCTTCTGCTTATATCCTTTGCTGTTTTTGCACCAGACATAGCGCTCATCCATAGGTCCAAAAAATTCCAGTTTGGTCACACCACTCCATAAAACATTCTTCCAGAACTCCACAGGTCTATCCAAAAGAAGTTTAGCATGTTCAAGTCGGCCTTTTTGTTCTTCTTGGTCAAGAGTTGCATTTTGCAAGATGCCTCAACACGAAGGCCATACTTGTTTAGCGTTCTTCTTATACACTGCATTGAAATGTTTTTCCTCCTTTCATCAGGTCATCTTGCAAGTCTTCGGCAGTATATTAAAGGATATTTCCTCAATTGTTCTGATCAAAGATTTAAAGATATTGTGCTTATTTTTCTTCAACAGCCTCAAAGGTTTTCTGATATAATACATATTAAACTAAGGAATATGGCTGCCAGCTGTGTCTCTAGGAACTTGAAAATCTTCATATAGCCCTAGACTTCCCAAAGTAATACATTAGTAATACATAAAGTAATTATTTATTCTCTATAGCTTCTTTATAGCTTTTGTGAGAGCTCTGTTGACTGTCATATTAGCTGTTCAACTTCAGCAGATACATTGGCTACCTGTATGTATGTGTGACAGCTCAAGCTACTTCTGCTTTCTAAAAGACTTTCTAGGTTTAATTGTGTTTTAAGACAATTTGGTTCCCCACCATATAAATAAGTGACTAAAAACAGCAATGTTGAATGTGGGTGGAATAATTATGACATAGCTGTGTTATTAAAAATCCTAGAACTCAAAAATATTGACAACACTTTTAATATGCCAGTAATCTGTTATAGATACATTTTTTATTAAATCCTGAATCTTCAGAAAAGCTTGAATTTGCCAAGTACTGCAGTCTCTGTGGGGTTGAATAATTTTGATTGCAACTGTATAAGAATGAATGATAATGATAAAGCAAGTAGCTAGATTGTTTAGAGTATAAATAAATAAATAAATAAATAAATGCATATTATTGCTTTAACTTAAAATTTTGAGTTAATTGAAATGAAACAATACAAAACAACAACAAAAAAAAAAACAATATAAAGATAAAGAGACTGGTTTACTTAAAATTCTGTCAAATCCAAATTCTGCTGTGAGGCAGCTCTAACAAGGCAATAGTGTCATGATTCAGCTTCAGTCAGTAATAAGCATAAGTCATAGACTTACGGAACATGGTCATGTATTGTTTGCAGTTGAGGTTCCAGTAGCCCCAGTTGGTCCTGTATCCATGCAGTGTGGCATACTCCTCATTATTGTATGCTGGCTCCGTGCCGAATGTGTCGATCACACGGATGTGGCACCTACACAGAAAAACAAGTGTTTTATTTATTTATTTTTGTTGTGTCGTGATGCACAGACCAACTAATGTGCTCACACATCCCATTCCACCAAACAAAACAATGTGCGTCTTGTAAATGTGATTATACACATTAGCGGAAAGCTTTCCATTAAAATATTGGTTTACCCATTAAAGAAAATGATCTCTGTGGCTTTGTTTTTTTTCTCCATGCAGCACACATGGATATGTTTTGCAAATCATTCACACTGCTCCATATTTTTGATCAAATGAAATTGAATAGTAACCAGAGACTGACAGGCTCCAAAATGAAAAGCACCACAGCGGCAGATCATTTGACTTGCAATGAACAAGTCAAATGGACTACCGCTGTGGTGCTTTTCATTTCCAAGTCTTCTGAGGCCACACGATAGCTTTGTGTGAGGAACACAGTCAAACCAAAGTCATTAAATCTCTCTCTCTATTTTAGATATCAATCTCATTAATGGGATTAAATATGCAATTATATATGACTGAATATATAGTAGATATCCTTATCAGTACGTAATCAGATTACACTACGCAACCTCTAAAATTTAAATAGATTTTAAAATACCACACATTGGCTGACTTTTTAAATAAACTGTTGAAGAAAAATATAGGAATTACACACTATATGACTGTTAAGTTGTTGCAAACACAACAAACCCATGTGAAAAAGAAGTACACATTAGCATTCTTTTGAAAATAGTGCTTAATATGGAAATTAAGTGCAAACTTAATGAAGTATTTTCAGACAAGTAACTGCATGTTACTTACAATCAACTGGAAATGCCTTATAGTTTAAAGGATTGGCTCACTTCCAGAATAAAAATGTCCTGATAATTTACTCAGCCCCATGTGATCCAGGATGTTAACTTGGATCACATGGTGTGAGTTAACTATCAGGAATTTCAGCTATGTACATTTATGGGTCATTAACGTATTAGGATTTTCAAGAGAACAATTTTAAATTACAAAAAAAAAAAAAAAATCTACTGTAATTGTTCAAACATTAAGAATGTTGTGCACACATAAATTCATATTCAAATGTAAATTAAGAGATTGGTGCGACCATAATTTATATTAAAAATTAATTTATTCCCTTAACATGCTTAACATTTTCAGATGTTCTCAGTAATTAAAGTGTTTTGAAACAAAGTATTTGCATTTCTTTTGAGTTTTTGTGAATAATGATCTCATATTTTTTATTTATAATTTCAGAGTTGCCTTCTTAAATGTAGTTAGCAGACTTACTTTTCCTGAAAACTGCATAAAATTGATAAAATGTTTCAAAAATACCATTCAATTAAACATACTGTAGCAGTAATTCATATTTCAACCACAAAAATAAGATGAGTGGTCGCTCCAAATGACACAAAGACTTTATATCATTAATTTATATCATCTATTTAAAGAGATGTCTGAAAAGTGCAGCACTTGGCATTAACAATAACATGCAGGCATTTCTTCAGCCTGTTATTTCTGAACTTTGCCCAATCTTGGGTGCTCTATTGACCCTTTGCCGAGAATTTGATTAATAGGTGATCTGACCAATCATAATGTCAAATATGTCTAATTTGACAAACCAGACAGGAGAGTAGATTAACACTGGTGAACTTGAACTTGAAAAATGGTGTGTATTTATGTATTTTCATGGTTGAAACAAGATGCCTTCTGATGTTCATTCATGTTTATTTTGTGCTATAACTAAAGATGAAGAGATGATCAGTTAATGTACCTCTTGAACTGAGGCACTATTGCGATCTGTCAGGGCACATTTTACTAAACAGTATTAGTTGTTTGAATTTCTGAAAAAAGAATACAAAATTTAAACTCTGAAACTGCCATGGGTCCTTGGCAAATTGGTATATTATGCAAAGTCCAATCTTTGAATGGATTTCAACATAATAGTCCCAAAATGGTAGTTTCTTATTGTTGGACCAAATGATATTTCATTAAATAGAAATCACCGGACAAAGTTTGTTTGTATATTATGATGGAATTTTAAATACAAATGCTTTGCAATTTTTTACAGGATTACAAAACACTTGCCGGATAGTGCAAAAAAAATAAATAAAAAAATTAAAAAAAATCTGAATAAACTTAGGGTTTTTCGAAGATGTTTCCAAAACAAAAGTTATGGCCAGACAGTTACATCACATGATATTTTGACAAATAACTAATGTTTTTTTTTTTTTTTTTTAAGTTAAAGTGAGTACATACATGGGAGAGTTCCTTCATATACACTATATTGCCAAAAGTATTGGAACACCCCCTTCTAATGAACAGATTTGACCAATTTAGTAATTTCCATGAGTACAAATCGCCTCGGGTTTCGTATGAAACCCTAGTTCCTCGAGGGAACGAGACGCTGCGTCGGAACGCTTTGGGAACGCCCTCAGCGTGACCACGCTCTGATCACGTGTATAATCCGTCCAATAGGAAAAGCGCGTGTGACGTCACGGACGGGGTGATGTCAGGAACCAGGAAGCTATAAAGCACGTGCGGTGAATGCAGCCGGCAGCTTCTGCCACCAGGAGCGCTGCAGGGATGCCGGAATTGTGGTAGGCGACGCATCGTCTCGTTCCCTCGAGGAACTAGGGTTTCATACGAAACCCGAGGCGCTCCCCTTCGGGAACGCCGAGCTGCGTCGGAACGCTTTGGGAACGAAATACCCACGCAGCCCTGCTCTGTGTGAAGCAGGAGGAAAGAAAAAGGGCGAAAGTAGCCCGAGTGAAACGAGCGGCCTCAGCCCACTTGTGAAAGGGCAAAGGTAGCCCATGGTAATTGCTGCTATTCAAGCAGGAAAGTGCGGCCTCAGCCGTCTTACAAGAGGGGTGAAAGTAGCCCGAGTGAAACGAGCGGCCTCAGCCCACTAGTGAAAGGCCGAAAGTAGCCCATGGTAATTGCTGCTATTCAAGCAGGAAAGTGCGGCCACAGCCGTCTTATAAAAGGGGCGAAAGTAGCCCGAGTGAAACGAGCGGCCTCAGCCCACTCGTGAAAGGGCGAAAGTAGCCCATGGTGATTGCTGCTATTCAAGCAGGAAAGTGCGGCCTCAGCCGTCTTATAGAAGGGGCGAAAGTAGCCCTAGGTACGACGAGCGGCCTCAGCCCACTTGTTGGATTAGGAAGTCCCACTAGAGGTGGGAGCATCAGAAATGAGGGCATGAGAGCCCGGGGTACATGGGAGGTCTAACTCATAGAACCTCACGAATGTAAGTGGCGTGGACCATCCCGCAGCGTTACAAATATCCTGCAGGGACACCCCTGCTAGGAAAGCCTTAGACGCCGCAACTTTGCGGGTCGAGTGAGCCTTGGCTTCCATCGGTGAGGGAAGACCAGAGGACTCATAGGAAATGGTAATGGCATCCGAAATCCACCGATTCAGTGTCTGCTTAGAAGCTGGAAGACCTCTGTTATGGGGACCGAAACACACAAATAATTGGTCCGTCTTCCTCCACAGGGCAGCTCTGTGGACGTACGTGTCCAGTGCTCGCACTGGACACATACAGTTAAGCTTCTGTTGTCCCGGTTCCTTGAAGGGAGGAGGACAAAAGGCCTGGAGCACTACGGGCCATGGTACTACTGAGGGCACCTTGGGTATATAACCCGCTTTAGGGTGCAAGAAAGCTTTAACTAACCCGGGGGCAAAATCTAAGTAAGAAGGGGCCACCGAAAGGGCCTGTAAGTCACCGACTCTCTTAAGAGAGGAGTTAGCCAAGAGAAAGGCTGTTTTGAAGGACAAGAGTCTGTCCGAGATTTCCTCAATAGGCTCGAAAGGTGGATTGCACAGAGCCTGAAGTACCACAGCCAGGTCCCACGTGGGGACGCGGGAGTGCACCGGGGGCCTCAGCGCACCGTGGAGGAAACGTGACACCAGGGGAAGTCTCCTAAGGGAGGTAGCACCGAAGGGAGCATGGAAAGCATCTATGGCCGCCACGTCGCCCTTCAGCGCAGAATGTGCATTACCGGCCGTAAGGCGGGCTTGCAAAAAGTCCAGCACTGAACCTACTGGGCAGTGAACTAGGTCAATCTGGCGCTGATTGCACCAAAGGACAAACATATTCCACTTCCCGGTGTACAGTTTCCTCGTAGAGGGAGCTCTGGATTGGAGGATGGTCTAAACAACCTCGGTTGAGAGACCGGAAGCTAGGAGATGTGCCCCCTCAGGGGCCACACCCATAACTTCCACAACTCCGGGCGGGGGTGCACGATCGCACCTCCTGCCTGTGAGAGGAGATCTCTCCTGACGGGAATTTCCCATGGAGGGCCATCTAGGAGAGAAATCAGGTCTGAGAACCACACTCGACCTGGCCAGCACGGAGCCACTTACAGTAGGCGAATTCTGTCCTGGCGCACTCTCTCCAGAACTCCCGGGAGCAGAGCGATCGGGGGAAAAGCGTACAGACAAAGCCTCGGCCACGTCTGTACCATAGCATCCAGTCCTAGGGGAGCTGGATGACTGAGAGAGAACCAAAGGGGACAATGCGTGGTCTCCTGGCTCGCAAAAAGGTCTACTTGGGCCTTACCAAATTTGCTCCATATGACTTCCACCACCTCGGGGTGGAGTCTCCATTCCCCGGGCCTCAGCCCCTGCCTTGACAGGACGTCTGCTCTCACATTGAGATGTCCAGGTATGTAAACTGCTCTTAATGAGAGGAGTTTTCCCTGGGACTACACAAGGATCTGGTGTGCCAGCTTGTTCAAGGGGCGCGACCGCAGACCTCCTTGGTGGTTGATGTAAGCGACCACCGCTGTGTTGTCGGGGTTTTTTTTTCTTTTTTTATGAACCAACACATGGTGATCTCTCAGGTCTGGGAGGAAGTGTTTCAGAGCTAGAAACACGGCCTGCATTTCCAGGCGATTGATGTGCCACGTAAGATGGCATCCGCTCCACAGACCCTGGGCTGAGCGGCCACTCATGACCGCTCCCCAGCCGATGAGGGAGGCGTCCGTCGTAAGTGTGACACGATAACAAGGAGCCCCCAACATCGGACCTTGAGACAGGAACCAAGGTTTCTTCCACATGTCTAAGGCACGAAGGCAGCGCCGCGTGACCTTGATCATACGGAGTGGGTTGCCCCTCGGGGAAAACCCCTTGGTCCTGACCCACCACTGTAAAGGTCTCATGTACAGCAGGCCAAAAGGAATCACGTTGGACGCAGCTGCCATGAGACCTAGCAGAACTTGAAACTGCTTTACAGTGAGTGATCGGCCTATCTTGACTGTCTCGACTGCGTTGAGAATCGACTCTATGCGAGCGGGAGTCATATGAGCCCGCATCGTGGTCGAATCCCAAACTACTCCTAGATAAGTGGTTCTCTGAGATAGAGAAAGAACACTTTTCTTGGAATTTAGTCTTAACCCCAGAACTTTCATATGGGCAAGAACGACATCTCGATGTCAAACTGCCATTTCTCTGGACTGGGCCAGTATAAGCCAGTCGTCTATGTAGTTCAGTATGCAGATGCCCTGGAGTCGCAGAGGAGCCAGCGCCGCATCCACACACTTGGTGAAAGTTCGGGGTGAGAGTGCTAGACCGAAGGGAAGGACCCTGTATTGGTAAGCTTTGCCCCCAAAAGCGAACCTGAGGAACTTCCTGTGTTCTGGAAGGATGGAGACATGAAAATAGGCGTCCTTGAGACCTATGGTCACAAACCAGTCCTCGGACTTGATTTGAAACACAACCTTTTTTGAACTGAAGTCTCAGCACTGCACGATTGAGCAGTCTGAGATCTAGAATAAGACGCAGTCCTCCATCCTTCTTGGGGACTATGGAGTAGCGGCTGTAGAACCCGCACTCTATAAGATGAGGAGGGATCACCTCGATGGCCTCCTTCCTCAAAAGAGTTTCTACCTCTTGTTCCATAATCAGAGCCTGCTGAGGGGCCACGACAGTGGTGACAACCCCTTGAAAGGATGGCTGAGGGGCGCCAAACTGAATTTTGTAACCTCTTTCTACAGTCTGCAGGACCCACTGAGATACGTTTGGCAGAAGTTTCCACGCTGCTAAATGCTCTACTAAGGGAATCAGCCTCTCGAGGCTGACCTCTGATGGATTTTGAGGTGGCGGATCCCTCTGCACCGCAACGCGCATGGGCGGATGCAGAAAGGGGGTTCCGCGAGAAACCACTGCGCCCTGAAGCACCGAAGGTGGCAGGGTTGGCAGTCCGGTCTCTCAAGGGCACTGGGGTGCTAATATTATATCCCCAGGGGGGCCTGCCCTCAGAAGCCCTGAGCCATGGGCGTCAGGACTTCTTTGTCGAGGACTTCCTCGCCTGAAGGACGGCCCTCAGGTCGCCCTTCGGCTTAGAAGCCCCCGACTTGGAGCGCTTACTGGACCCCCGTTCTCTTTGTGGGGGAGCCTGAGTGGCAACGCTCCGCTTCTGCTCTTCGCGGTACGAGGAGTGGGTACTCGTGTGGGGCTGCTCCCGTCCAGCAGCCCCAGAGCTTGAGCGGCGAGGAAGATATCTCTGGAACGCCGCCGCTTGCTGTTGTGACTGCCTGAACCTGTCGACGACGGATGGAACAGCGTCGCCGAACAGGCCAGACGGTGTAAGCGGGGCGTCGAGTAAATAGACCCTGTCACGGTCTTTAATGTCCGACAGGGTCAGACAGAGATGTCTCTCTGCGACCACCATGGCTGCCATAGACCGCCCAATGGCGCGGGCGGTCTCCTTGGTGGCTCGCAGAGCGAGGTCAGCAGTGCGGCGCAGCTCACTGACGTCGACTGCCGCCCCGTCCTCGCCTTCATCAAACTCTTTCAGCAGGTCGGCCTGATAAGCCTGCAACACCACCATGGTGTGCAAGCAAGCTCCGGCCTGACCTGCTGCGGAGTACCCTTTCCCCAGCAACGCTGATGTAGCTATTAGCGGTTTGCTGGGGAGTGCCGAGGCCCTAAGGGACGATGCTGAGCTAGGGGACAGATAGCTCGAGAGCGTCTGTTCCACCGGTGGCATCGCCCCATAACTGTGTTCACGAGCCCCGACCACATTACAATAGATGGCGGCGGAAGGGGAGTGAACACGTGCCGAGAATGGTTTGGCCCACGATCTCGACACCTCGGTGTCGAGATCGGGGAAAAACGGCAGGCCTCGGTGTGGAGGTGTAATTTTGGGGCGCAGAAAGCATTCATCGAGCTTAGTTGCCGCTTTCTGATCCCCAGTCACAACGTCCGGCCAACTGATGTTGAGTTTGGCAACGGCACGAGTGACCAGCTCCACTAACTCCTCGTACTCAACGAGCTGGGTGGGCGGGGGACCAGCCTCCTCGACCGTTTCCGTTTCCTCCTCCTCAGAGGAAGAAAGACGGAGGGACGAGTGCCCCTCCTGGTGGGAAGAAACCGCAGAACGGGCTTCCAGACCAGAAAGGGGCAAGGATCTGCCAGAGGAGGCTGGAGAAAGGGGTTCGCCCGTCTCCACACTCACTAGCAGATCCATCTGCGATCCCCACGAATGCAAGCGCCGCTCTGCCTTATCAAAGGCTGACTGGGCATGCCTCGCTCCCAAACAAACAACGCAAAGCGAGTGTGTGTCCTCTGCCGTGATGTATCTTTGGCAGGGAGGAACACACTGCTTGAATTGTTTGTTATCGCCCATTATAACTTTCTTTCTTTTGCTTTCCTAACTAACTCAGTGCTCAAATAAAAGTAGAGCAAACTGGCACTGAAAAACAGCACTGAGGGACAGACAATACACAGAGCGCGACTGAAGGACAGAAGCTGCCGGCTGCATTCACCGCACGTGCTTTATAGCTTCCTGGTTCCTGACGTCACCCCATCCGTGACGTCACACGCGCTTTTCCTATTGGACGGATTATACACGTGATCAGAGCGTGGTCACGCTGGGGGCGTTCCCAAAGTGTTCCGACGCAGCTCGACGTTCCTGAAGGGGAACTTAATGTTTAAGCATATAATAATATTCTAGGAGATTGTGTGTTTCTAATTTTATAGCAACAGTTTTGACAGGACCCTTTTCTATTCTATAATGACATTGCTTCTCTGTATAAGGCAAGGTTCAAAAAGAAGTGATTGATTCAGTCAGTGTGGAAAAACTTGACTGGTTTGCAGAAAGCAAAGGCCTAATCCCATTTTAACATCTCTGGAGTGATTTTAAATGCAGACTTTGAGCCAAAAACTCATCACAAAATACCAATGACTTGTAACTATGGGCACAGTAATTTTTGACAGTTCCAAAATGGTTGCAACAGAGATAGAAGTACAATTTAGAAATACACTAATTGTTTCCATCTTTGTTGCCACAGTTTTGGAAGTGCCTTTTGGGTGTCCCAATACTGTTGTCCATGTAGTGTATGGCTCATAGACTGCATTTAAAGTCACACCAGAGGTGTTCAGCTAAGATTAGGACTTTGCTTTCTGCATCTGACTGATTGAATCAATCACTTTTTGAACATTGTCTTATACACAAAGGCATTGTCATGTTAGAACTGAAGAAAGTCCTGTAAAACTGTTGCTGTGAAATTAGAAGCACACAATCCCCTAGAATATCATTATATACTTAAACATTAAGATTTGTACTCATGGAAATTTCTAAATTAGTCAAACCTGTTCATTAGAAGGAGGTGTCCCAATACTTTTTGACATATAATGTATATGGCATCTTTTTATATGAATTTAAACCATTTTTTTAAACCAATGTAAGCATCACGCCATTGACCTTTATATTAAATGCTATTGGTTGAACTAGCATTGCTTTAGAATGTTTTAGGATTCTGAGAAAACTGAGCTTTCTAATGCAATAATCAAAGCATTGAGTAGTGCAGACCCATAAACTATTAATTCATAAACTAAAGTTCCCTTCCGGAGGGAACTCTACGCTGCGTCCTGGTGGACACTATGGGAACTGCCTTCAGCATGACCGGTTCTGAAACAAATGTATGAAACAACGACAGTGAACTTGACACTGGCCGGCGCCAGCCTATGACATCATCATCAGGCGCCTGCTAGTATAAAAGCAGGTGCCTGAGAGCACATTACCATCTTTTTGTCTTCAGAGTCCACTGTTCTAAACGAGTGAGTACAGCGATGCCTAGAGAAAGAAAACTGTAGGAAGTGTGCGGATCCGTGTCAGAGAAATCTGACACTTGATGACGCACACGACCTTTTGTTTGGTGTGTGTAGGTGTAAGAGCACGCGCGCTCGGCTCTAGAAGAGCGGAGCGCGTTCATTGTGAGAGTTTCACTTTGAAGAAACTCCATTCTCGTCTGGCCCTTTTCTCGAGGGAATCGGGCCATCCATCTGCCCCACGCTGCTCCGGTCCCGCCACAGCTGAGGCTGCTCGGCGGCCGAGATTGCGGGGCTCACGGGTGGAGCTGGCTGACGAGTTTGAGAGAGCGTTTAATCGCTCGCGCACGTCAGCCGGAGACGAGAATGCGCTGCTAGCGGATGATGTGTTGTCTCTCACATCCTCCGGTTCTGCAGCGAGTGCTCTTTTGGCTTCAAGCCAGGGCGAGCAGGAGGTTGAAATGGAACAAATATGAGCTCGTTTGAGCCCATGCAGCCTCTCTGCCCCGCATATGAAGAGTTGATGTCTGTTATGGACCGCGCGGCTGCCCGCTTGTATCTACAGTGGAAGCCCGCGAGGGAAGAGGCCGCTCTCGGCAGACTAGACGAGCGGCTTCTTCCGGGCCATGACAAAGCCAACTCCTGTGAGCCTCCCATTCCTTCCTGATCTGCTTAAGAGATCGAGAGGGAATGGGACAGGCCATATTCAGCCCGCATTCACAGGCATCGGCATGTGAATCATGCTGATGTCGAGGGAATGCACGGGCGCGGATATGTGACGATGTCTCTCGCTGACGGTTGCGAACTATCTCTCAGAGCGAGGGACATCGACCCTGAAGGCTCCAAAGCATATGCGGCAGTGGCCGGTGCTCCTCTGCACACGATGGCAGTGTTGCAGAGGCGCACCAGGCTGATCTGCTGAAAGATCTGGACCGAGCCCCGGGGGTTTGCATCCCTTGCCGGTCCACGCCTCCACCTAAACACCGGGGGGAAACCAGGCCCGTCCTGGCCCAAGGGCCAGAGACGAGGCCAGTGTGGGGCTACCTGCCCCTCCCTTTTCCCCTTGACTCCGGGGCTGGGCCAACGATGAGACTGAGGCTCCGTCTGTTGGCCCGGTATGTGAACAGTAAAGACACTTTAATAAAATATTCAAGCGTGTATGTGTATGTTTTCCTTTGTCTACCAGCTCCGCTTGGGTGATTACTATTGCGGTTTCGAGCTCCTCTTGAGTTCTACTGCCACCAAGTGCCGAGTGTAGCCAGGTCTCCCCTCGTTCTATAAAAGAAAACAGTGTGTAGAGACCTCCACTCGTAGAAACCCCCTCGTGGGTTAAGCGTTGTCAGGTTTTGAAACCTCCGCTAGAGTGAGCTTGGTATAGACATGATCCAACATACATATACATACGAGAATAACCCTCTTGAGTGTTGTCAAGCTGCTTCAGGCGGAGTATCGCTCTGCCGAAGCCTCCGCTCACTCAAACCCTGCTAAGAGTAATACTCTTTTTGCATGAGTGTGGTCAGGTACCTTCCCTGTGTATTTTCATATACACATATGTGAGACCTCCACTCTTGGGAGTTTGTGTGCTAGGGTGAATAGAGCGTTGTCAAGGCTCCCTCTCTGAGAGAGAGGTGTTTTACTGGAGCCTCCGCTCTCTTTAAAAAGCCCCGCTTTGAAGTAGAATTGAGTGTAGCAGGCCTAGGAGGCCTCCTCTCTGCGAAGTCCTCTGTGAAGAGAGACATAAAGAGAATACTTCTTAGCGGTGAATGTGGCAGGTCATTTTTAGACCTCCATTCATGAGAGCTTTTTGCTGGGTCGAGTGTTGCTAGGCTCCCTCTACATGAGGGGTTTCTGTTAAGCCTCCACTTCCCAGAAATACAGGCCGGGAGAACACAAGGTTAAGGCAGCTTGTGAACTCTTTCCGTGGACCTGTCACTACAAGCGTTGAGTGTAAAACAAAGTAGGCCTCCCTTCTATGAGAGGGCGTGTATTCCAAGGCCTCCACTCGATAGAGCTTCCTCAGTTGAGCGTCGTCAGGCTTGTTATGTTCGAGAACTTAAAGCCTCCCTCACTGAAAGCTCCGCTTCCGGGTTCTGCTATCACCCGGGTTAATACAGGTGTCTTTCTCGCGAAACGCTTAGAGCACCTTCTTAAATCCACGTTTGTGGTGTTTGCTCACGCAAAGTCTTTGAGCACTCTCTGAAATCCACGCGAGTGGTGAGTGCACTAATCCAGGCACTTAACTAAAATCCATACCTATGGTAAGGTTCCTCCCGTAAAGGCAGGTTCCTTTCTCCTACGGACCACGCAGGTAATCCTCCGTGCCCGTTCTTCGAGTTGGTTCCAAAACCCTTAAGTTTTACAACTCCTTCGATAGCACAGTGTAATAGGTCTCCCTCTGTCACAGCCAACAGTACTGAGACCTTCACTCTCACAGTTATAGCAGCTGGCAGGCCCATGAGTGCCTCGCTGACTATTTTTTGGGGGAGTGCAGTCTTCCACTCACCAAAAACTAGTGTTGTAGGCTTCTCTCCTTGGAGATGTAGTCTCGGAGCCTCCACTACACAGAGCTAGATGATAAATGAGAATTTTTCATTATTGGCTCTGACTGTGAGTTTCTGCCTTTCTTGAGCGTCGAGTGTAGTCAGGCCTCCCCTCGCCTAGAGGGTTTTACCTGAGGCCTCCACTCTGAAGAGTTTCCTAGGGAGAGCGTCGTAGGCCTCCTCTCGCTTAGAGAGTCTTTCTGCTGAAGCCTCCCCTCTCCAGAAGCTCCGCTTTCAGGCTCCGCTATCGCCTAGAGACTGCAAATCTGGTGATCCTCGCTATGCTCAGGACACCTACTCAAAACCACATTTGTGGTGTTTGCTCACGCGAAGTCTTTGGGCATTCTCTAATCCAGATAGCGCTGCTAGCAGGATCGAGTGTCGGGCCTCCTCAGGCCTCACTCTCCAGAAGAGCTCCAAAATGAAGGTATTTCTGTCGCACAGGCTAGTCAGCCTCGCGGATGACCTTCAAGGCTAGAGTGTAGCTAGGTCATGAGACCTCCACTCTCAGAGTTCTTCCTTGCTAAGCACGGAGGTGTGTTAGGCTCCCTCTTCAGAAAGCCTCCACTCTCCAGACTCCACTCAGGCAGTACTGTCGTTTAGGCTGTTCAGCTTCGATGAACGCCTGCAGTGTTGAAGTGTAGTAGGTCTTGGGACCTCCACTCTTAGAGTCCTTCTGCTGCTCGCAGAACATTGCCAGCCTCACTCACAGAGTGTTGCCAGGCTTCCTTTCGGCGAAGCCTCCACTCCTCGGGAAATCTCCACTTAGACAGGCCTGCTGCACAGGCTATTCAGCCTCACAGGCCGTCGTCAGTGTTAAGTGTAGTTAGGTCATGAGACCTCCACTCTGTAGATTCCCTCTGAGCAGAAGCTCCACTCGGGTAGTTCGGGTTGCATAGGCTATGCAGCCTCACTGAATACCCCCAGTGTCGAGTATAGGCTTTTTCCTCCGGGCGTGAGTGTAGCCAGGTCTCCCCTCACTGAAGGGCTAGTGAGACCTCCACTCCTAAGAGCTGGTGGACTGAACGTTGTCAGGTTTCCTCTCTTTTTAGAGAGTCTTCTGTGAAGCCTCCGTTCTCCAGAGGCTCCGCCTCCAGTACTTCTAGGCGTGAGTGTAGCCAGGTCTCCCCTCACGGCAGGGTTATTTGAGACCTCCACTCCTAAAGAGCTAGTGGATGGAATGTTGTCAGGTTTCCTCTCTTTCAGAGAGTCTTTTATGAAGCCTCCATTCTCCAGAAGCTCCGCTTTCAGTACTTTCAAGCGTGAGTGTAGCCAGGTCTCCCCTCACTGGAGGGTTATTTTGAGACCTCCACTCCTAAGAGCTAGTGGATTGAATGTTGTCAGGCTTCCTCTCTTTTAGAGAGTCTTTTATGAAGCCTCCATTCTCCAGAAGCTCCGCTTCCCCATCTATACCTGTAGCACTGAATGTTGTCAGGTCCCTAGAGCAGGCGTCCGCCCTGCCGAGACCTCCATTCCCTAAACTCCGCCCCTTATGGTCAGGGCGTTTATGAGCTCCTTCACTTAGAGAGCTAAGTGTAGTAGGCTTCCTCTAGGCCTCCACGCTTGAGAGTTGCGTGCACAGGTAGCCGGGCTAGCCGTGGCAGGTCACTGGGCCCCAGCGACTCTCGCTGATGCAGGGGTGATTTCCTTCTTGACTCCTCATTCAGTCAGTTTGATCACCTATCCCTCGGCATGGCGGTGTTGGTATAATCGTTCCCATAGTGTCCACCAGGACGCAGCGTAGAGTTCCCTCCGGAAGGGAACGTCTCAGGTTACGTAGGTAACCCTAGTTCCCTGAGGACAGGGAACGAGACGCTGCGTCTCGTGGCCATGCCTCGGGCCCTGCACATACCTCCGTCAGACAAAAAGATGGTAATGTGCTCTCAGGCACCTGCTTTTATACTAGCAGGCGCCTGATGATGATGTCATAGGCTGGCGCCGGCCAGTGTCAAGTTCACTGTCGTTGTTTCATACATTTGTTTCAGAACCGGTCATGCTGATGGCAGTTCCCATAGTGTCCACCAGGACGCAGCGTCTCGTTCCCTGTCCTCAGGGAACTAGGGTTACCTACGTAACCTGAGACGATTTCTGCTATAAATGCCAGCTCAAAATATCAACTATTTCTGATTATCCTTAGATGAAATAATGATGTGAGAGCTGCAGAGAGCTGACAGTTGAAAAGTCAGAGCTAAAGTAGTTATAGTATTAGTTCAGCAGACTAAAATCTAACATTTCAGTCATATTGACTACTTTCATGGTTCAAGGTTTGTGAAGTTTGAAAGCCTCTGGTCAACAGTTACTTGGATTATATGGAAAGAACAAGATTCTGCTAAACATTACCTTTGGTATTGCAAAGAGGAAAGAAAATTATGTTTGTTTTGTGGTGAACTATTGCTTTGAGGGTTGTATCTACTTGATTTGGCTTGCTTGTTATGAAAGTGCTGCAGTCTAGACTCACATTGAAACCCTTTCTGCAGAGCAGTGGGAACAAAGGCCTCTGTAAAGAGATTCTGCTGCATCCCAGCAAAGTCTTACTCTGATTTTTTGGGAGGTAATAAGTTTAAAGTTTAAGATTACAACAAAATAACTTCCTAAATTGAGGGATGAGGGAATAGAGTGCAGCAGTGACCACACACTTTTCTCAGTGGCCTTTGTTCCCATTCATAGGTATTTCAAGATTTGCTAAAAAAAGAAACTAAACAGGATGAATCATGATACAACCATATAGAAGGTATGTCTAAGTAAGAAAGTGTCTATTTATAGCAGAATTATATTCTTTTAAAGTTTTTATAGTAGTCAACATTTAAATTAGATCAAAAAAGTTAAGACCTAAGACAAGTTTTGGTTTTTAGAACAACTTTGATCTGTTTTTTTTTTCTCCATAATAAAAACATGCGTAGGTGTGATTCTTCTTACACAGGTGTCATAATTAGTTTTATAATGTTTGTGTAAGTGTATGAAACTAGCTGTGTTAAGACTATTATTATTTTTTGTTCTCTTTCTGTGACACCTGGAAAAAAACAACAACAGCATTCAGACTTGGACTGCTGTAAACACTGCAGTGCAATAAAAAAAATAAATAAATAAAAATGAGGTGAAACACTACAGGGTTGATTTATTACACAAAAGACAAATCAGTCTCATTCTCTCCCAGAGTGAAATATAGAGACATACTGTATTTTACAGTTGACAAATGAGAAATGGCCTCTAATTGATCTTCCAATAATTTTAATACATTATGCATTATGCCTTGGTGTGAGTGATGAGACACAAATATTCTCCATTATTTATGAGGTAAATTTCTGGAGTATTATGGTGTACTCATCAGTGTTTTATGCATCTGAGTTCATTTCTATTCATTATTGAACTCTGATGGAAAAGGCTGAGAACTCACAGTGAGATTGCTGGCATGACCAAGTCAATAAAGTCTCAGAATCCATTATAAAGCATATGATAGAGCAGCTTAAAGCCCCCATGAAATCAGAAAAAATACAGTTTTGTAACTTTTTTTAAAAAGTCAGACAAAGAAATTTTGATTGCACTTTATATTAGGTGATCTTCACTACTAACTACATTTAAATTAACACTTATTCCTTACTTACAGTCAAGCCCTGAAATTATTCATACCCCTGGCAAAATCTGACTTAAAGTTACTTTTATTCAACAAACATTTTTTTTTTTTTTTTTGACCGGAAATGACACAGGCTTCTCAAGATAATAAGATGATGTACAAGAGGCATCATTGTGGAAAAAAAAAATATTTCTCAGCTTTAATTTGCATTTGAACAAAAAGTGGCATGTCCAAAATTATTCATACCCTTTGGAAACTGTCACAGTCTATGGGAAAATTCAAAGTTCTATACCATTCCAAATAGTCCAAGCTG
>NC_133361.1:64065552-64092336 GCF_049309525.1 Garra rufa
AATAATGCTGAAAATTCAGCTTTGATTCACAAGAATTACATTTGAACGTATATTAAAATAGAACATATTTATATTAAATTGTAACAATACTTTACAATGTACTTTTTTTTGTATATATATATATATATATATATATATAAGCATAAGAAACTTCTTTCAAAACCAAAAAAAAAATCTTACCAACCCTAAACCTTTGAACGGTGCTGATCTGCAATATTTTTTTTTCTTTCGGTTCCACAGCAGAAAGAAAGTCCTGCAGGTTCGGAACGACGTGAGGGCGAGTAAATGATGACTGGAATTTTATCTCTGGCTGAACTATTCCTTTAAATTATGCACATCATTACCATTCCTCAGAGTGAAAGACAGTGGTGATTTGAGAAACGCAGCTGATGATGCCGCAGTGCTGCGCTGCAGACATATGCTCCTCTAATTCAAAGTGCACTGAATGACAGTTTTTAAACTGCTGTCCCCTCACAGCAGGAGAGACCCCATTTATTCCTTCCACCGGCTCATTTTCCCTTGAGTATGACAGGAGGATGGGTGCTAACAGGGAGCAAGATCAGATAGACACTGCTTCAATGACAGATTGAAACATAACAAATGATATTAACACTGCGTTAATCTTAATTTTGTTTCTCTCTAGTTTATACTGATGCTGAATAATTACCAGTCTGTTGTACAGGAGACCCCTGATGAGACGTGACAGCTGTCTGTGTGTCTTTTCTCACCTCTGGCGTCTTGTAGCACACGGCTTTACAGCTTGTGTGACAAACTGTGTCTGCAAGCTGTGTGCTGGCCTTCCTCTCACTGAACCTGTTCTCCACAGTCATTCACACAATGATGGCTGTAATGCAGTCCCTCACTCCCATCAAACCTTTGATGGGATGTTCACATATTACTGGAGGTTAGTGAATGGCTGTACTGAATTGTTATGCTGCTGGATACCCCAATATTAATGGTTAAACTGCACAACTGGCCAGAGATTCTGAAACTATGATCAATTTTAATTGTCATTTTAATTTGACAATCAGTTTTCTTGCTGCTAAAATGTATTTTGTTATAAATTAATAATTTAATATCATAATTATCTATCTGTCATCTGTCCATCTGTCTGTATGTCTAGTACATTAGTAAATAAATGTAATATATAATATATATATATAAATAAATAAATAATAATAATAATAATAAATAGGAAAACACATTTAATAAGTAATACAATTTAATAACAAAATTACTAAAATAGTTTGTGTTTTACTTTTTTAACAACTTTTAGCTACTAAACATACTTAAAATGTAATAAAACTGAATAACAAAATTACTAAATGTAATATTTTTCTTATTTTTTATCGCTTTTAGCTACAATTAAAATGAAACCAAACCAAACAAACAAACACAACTATAGATTAACTATAATAATTCATATAAATCTGAAATAATAGAAAATATACATATTCAATGGAAAAATTATATAGTTATTAAAATTACAACTTTATGTTGAAGTATTACTAAAACTAAAACAATGGCAAAACAACAACAACTATAATAATAATAATAATAATAATATACTCTCAAATATTTTTGTTACTTTTAACTAAAAACAAAACAAAACAAAACATATATTTGTAATATATTTGTATTTTATTTGGCATATATTTGTGCATTTTATGTCAGCATGCTTTTGCAAATTTGGACACTGTAAAATTTGTTAAAATGTATTAAATTGTAACATTGGCAACTCCGATGATAATAATAATAATAATAATAATAATAATAACAATAATAATAACAACCTAAAAAAGGCAAATGTATTAAAAAGTAATAAAAGTGAATAACAAAATTAGAAAATATTTACTTATTAAAATTGCAACTTTATGTTGAAGTATTATAATTACAAAAACTAAAACAACAACAACAACAACAACAATAATAATAATAATAATAATAATAATAATAATAATAATAATAATAATAATAATAATAATAAATAAACAGGCAAACATATATTTTTAAAAGTAATAAAATTGAATAACAAAATTACTAAAATGTTTTCTTAATTTTATAACTTGTATCTACAATTAAATCAGAAATAATAAATATAAAATATAAATATTCAATGTAAAAATATGTAATGATTAAAATTACAACTTTAAGTTGAAGTAATAAAATTGAATAACAAAATTACTAAAATGGTTTCTTAATTGTTTATAACTTTTAGCTATATTTAGCTATATTTAGCTAGATTAACTATAATAATTAATATAAATAAGAAATAATATAAAATATAAATAATATAAATATAATATAAAATATAAATATTCAATAGAAAATATTTAAATATTTAAGTATTAAAATTGCAACTTTATTAATAATAATAATAATAATAATAATAATAATAATATTGTTGTTGTTACTTTACAAGCTAAACAAAAATATGTATTATATACTGCCACAGTATATAAACAATACTAAAATAATACTGTCTTAGTTTATTTTAGAATTCACGCTGTTATTTACTAGAAATCCTGAAGATCATACATTTTTAATTCAAAAAATTCATTAAACTCAATTAAACTACAAACATTTTCACACTCATCATCGTAAGTAACTTTTTTTTTTTTTTTTTTTTTTACTTTTTAATGCTACATGTGACCAGAGACAAATCGTAACACCGGAATTGATCACAATAACAAGAACTTATCTATTGTGCCAGCACTTAATTATCACAATGATGGATCACATGATCAATGATCTCCACTGCCTTCAAGTCCTTGGTAGTTGCTGTATTGCATCACAAGTACCTTTGTTGCACTTCTAGACATACCCACATTACATCAGATACGGTCACTGTCACTCATAATACTCAACTTTCATTGAAAATAAATTTCCATCAATTATTTTTTAATCTTAAGAGCTCAGAGATAATTTCCCATGCAGAGTTTTTTTTTTTTTTCTTGTCTTCTAGAGTTTTAAAAATGCACACTGAGTCAACATCACAGGATGTACAGTATATAGTGTGTGCATGTCTATGTCAGCTTGTCTCATAATTATTCATGAAGCTGCATTGCCTCAACCTACGAGAAGTCACTGTCTTATAATTATTCATGACTCCACGTGACCTTTTCTTTTGACAGGTACTTCACATACTTTATACCAACATAGGTCACAAGTGTTGGCTTGTGTGGTGCAAAATTATGGTGCTCTCCCTCGATGCTGACAGAGCGACAGGCTTTCAGTCAACCACTGACACTTTTGAAATGTTTGTGTAATGATCATTTGTAATGAGAGAGTTTCTAGATTTATGAAGAGGTGGACTGCTGCTCGTTTGAAACATGACACGATCTAACGCTGATAAACTCAGCATCACAAACACACAATCCATCGTTACTGTCAGCGTGTTCACAGATTAGCAGCATTACGTCTGTAAATTATCACACAGTGACAGTTATTTAACAATTCTCTATAAAAATGGTATTTATAAGCCATTACAAATGCAAAATCAGATTTTTATATATTCAGATGCAGGGGAAGAATGCAAACAGCTTCACATTTAATTGTGCATAAAAGTACTGATTATATATTTTATATTTGTATTTATTTTTGGTAAAAATCACATATAACAAATGGTTAGTTACTTTTACATATTGCAACTTTTAATTAGATTGAAATAAGCATAAATGGTAACACTTTACAATAAGGTTGTATGAATTAGCATTAGTTAATGCATTAGTTAACATGAACTAAGCATGAACAACAACTCTGTTCAGCATTAGTTAATCCTAGTTTACACTGACCTACACGCATCTATTCACGTTAACAGCTTTATTAATTAACATTAGTTAACATGAGCTAATAATGAACAATAATGGTAAACAGCTTTATTTAATTTTTGGTAATTAGACTTGCTGTGCATATTTACATTAGTGTGATACTGATACACAGTCAGGATAAACAGTTCTAACTCACCATCTTAAAGGTACAAAAGCTTGCTTGTACCTTTCATAACTTAATTTAATAATAAGGCATCAATTTGGCCTACTGGTAAACACGTCTAAAGAGGAAAGCATCTACTGATGTGTTATTCATGTTCATAGGCCCTTTACTATCATTACTTATATTGAACAAAGCACTTACTAATGAATTTGTGCACCTTATTGTAAAGTGTACACTAGTCCAACATTAACTGATGTGTTACTAACATTTGTAAACTCTTTACTAACATGACTTACCATTAACAAAGTGTTTACTAAGTGAATTTGTGAACCTTATAAAGTGTACACTAGTCCAGCATGAACTAACGTTTAACCAACATTTGTAGACAATTTATTAACATGACTTACCATTAACAAAGTATTTAATAAGATAATTTGTGCACCTTATTGTAAAGTGTACACAAGTCCAACATTTACTAACGTTTAACTAACATTTGTGGGTTAATAACAAAGCAGTCATTGATTTTACTTGACGTTAAATGAGTGAAAGCCATTCATGCATCACTTAGATTTTCAACTTTATTACATATTATATTATTACATATTTGTGGTATGCATTATATACATTTACATTATATAATTGTCACATCCCCGGACTTTCATGTTGGTTTCTCCCATTCTCCCCCGCAGTTCAGTGTGTTTGGTTCCTCCTTCATTGTCTCCACCTGGATGTGTAATCAGTCTGTGTATTTAAGGTGTGTGTTTTCCCCTGTACTCTTCTCGGTCTTTGATGTTATGGATGTCTTACCCTGCTGTTCCTGTGTCTGCTTGTATTCCGTTGGATTTATTAAATATTCGTCTTTTACTACGTCGTTGTTCGTGTGTTCCTGCCTACATCGTGACAGAAAGACCGACCGAAACAGTTTTTTTACGTATTCCACCCCGTTTTGTTTATCGTTCTGTTTTTCAGTCTTTTTGTTTCCGTTGTGTTTTTCCCCATGGATTCCTTCCTCCGTCCTGAATTCATCCTCCTCCGGCTGAAGCAGGGGGATTTACCGCTCGAGGGTTACACGTTTATGTTCCAGCTCGTAGCTAATACCACCAGCTATCCGGACGACGCGCTCTGTGAGTTCTATGACGCCAGCCTCAACGCGTCTTGCAGAGCGCCGTCATCGCCGGCCCTCGAGCGGACTTCGCCGCGTTTGTGGAGTGGACACTGGCGAGAAACAGACCCTCGTTCCCCGCCTGTTCCGTGGATAATCTCGCCAGTGTCACTCCAGACCCAGAGTCCAGCCAGCCACCCCGACCGACGGATTATGAGCCCATCATAGACGGAAAGCCCGAGCCCGGAGCGACAGCAGTGTGGAGCGCCGATGGGGTCATATCATCCGACCAGGTGTGAGAGCCGGCCACTACATCTGCCACGGTGGAGTGCTGCGTCGAGCAAGAAGGGGCGGTAGAGAGCCCCGCCCACTGCACCATCACTGAGGGTGAGCTGGAACAAGATTTTGGGGATATAATTGACTGTGTCATGGAAATACCTATCTGCCTGGACTTCCCACCCACCCTCCCTCTTCTGCCTAGTCCTGATTCTCCGCTGGTTCCGCCCAGCCTTCCTGAATCCCCGTTGTCGACTGTCTGTCCCCTTGCTCACCCTCAGCCCACCATCTGTGCGGTGGGTTCGCCGCGGGTCTGCCAGTCTCCATCGGTGTCATGGCTGGAGGATTCCTCACCATCGCCTCCAGCCTCAGAGTCCTGGACTCCGCCTCAGCCCTCCGACCCTGCGGCTCCACCCCGGCTCTCTGCTCCCTCGTCTCCGCCATCGCCCGTCGATCCACCAGCTCCACCGGGCACCATCGTCCCTCCGGCTCCGCCCTGGTCAGTCGTCGCCCCACCTTCGCCTCTGGACTCTACTCCTCCGGCTGTGCCTCGTCGCGCCGTCCCACCGGCTCTGTGGACCTCCTCCCTCCCGCGGGCACAGCCTCGGTCCTCTGTCGCTCCGGCTCCGCCGCAGATCTCCGGATCTCCATCTCCGCCTTGGTCGCCAGAGCCTTGGGTTCCACCTTGGCCCTCCGGATCTGCGGTGTCACCCAAGATCATCGGCTTTCCGTCTCCGCCTCGGGCTCTCCCACCACCTGCTCCGCCTCCGTCGGTCGGCCCCTTGGAGTCGTCAGCCCTTCCTCCACCATGGCTCCTCCCTCCATCGGCTCCACCGTGGGAATACATCTTGGCTGCATTCTGGGTCCCACCTGGCTCCTCCTGCTCCAGCCCATTCCTGTCACATCCTTGGCTCCTCCCTCCGTCACCACCCTGGACTCCATCTTGTGCCCTCCTCCCGGGAGTCCGTCCTCCGCCGAAACCCCCTCCTAAGACTGTTTGTTGTTTCCTGTTTGTCGGCGTGAGGACACGCCTTCTGGGAGGGGGAGGTAATGTCACATCCCCGGACTTTCATGTTGGTTTCTCCCATTCTCCCCCGCAGTTCAGTGTGTTTGGTTCCTCCTTCATTGTCTCCACCTGGATGTGTAATCAGTCTGTGTATTTAAGGTGTGTGTTTTCCCCTGTACTCTTGTCGGTCTTTGATGTTATGGATGTCTTACCCTGCTGTTCCTGTGTCTGCTTGTATTCCGTTGGATTTATTAAATATTCGTCTTTTACTACGTCGTTGTTCGTGTGTTCCTGCCTACATCGTGACAATAATCAATTCATTAAATAAACAAAACAAAACTAAATAAATAAACTTAGCGAAGAAGGAGGTGTTTCTCCTAATGTAACTGGTAGTGAGCAAGCATGGTCAGGTTAAGCTGGACAAATAGTTGGTAATCACCTTTGCATTTTAAAGCTGCTATTTTCCAAGCCAGTAAATCCGTCATATCACGCGGTGTTTTACTAGGTCTGATCCATTCTGTTCCCGCGGGCGATTTTGCCGACGAACTCCACAACAACAAACGTGCGTGCTCTCAGTAGATAGTCACGTGGAATTAAACGATTTCAGAAAACGAGCTGACGGAAGACGGAAGCATTGCTAGCGCCATAACATACATACAGTTCTCGTGGTTCACACAGTCTCCACGACTGAATCTAAACATTTTTTTAACCTCATGAACGTTCGGTAAATAAAAGATATCCACATATTATTATTATTATTATTATATTATTATCTTCTTGCACGTCGTCCGCCATTTGTTTGAAGTCACGTTTGTCAGCGCAAGATTTCCCGCGTTTACAGTCTTACTCTGTTAGTGTGTGTTAGTGTGCTGTCACATGGAAACAAAACTGTTAAATCTATTTTTTGTTTGTTTGTTTGTTTGTTTGTTTGTTTGTTTGTTTATTATTTGTAAGTGGTATGTCTAAATCATGTTAATAAAGAGTCTACAAATGTTAGTAAAAAATCAGTTAATGTTGGACTAGTGTGCACTTTACAATAAGGTTCACAAATTCCCTTAATAAATACTTTGTTAATGGTAAGTCATGTTAATAAAGAGTTTACAAATGTTGGTTAAACGTTATTTAATGTTGGACTAGTGTACACTTTACAATAAGGTTCACAAATTCCCTTAATAAATACATTGTTAATGGTAAATCATGTTAATAAAGAGTTTACAAATGTTAGTAAAACATCAGTTAATGTTGGACTAGTGTACACTTTACAAAAAGGTTCACAAATTCCCTTAATAAATACTTTGTTAATGGTAAGTCATGTTAATAAACAGTCTACAAACATGAGAAACATTATCTGATGATGTTTAGATGGTTTCCAAGTTTGCCAATAGCCCAAATGGGGAGGTAGTATTGTTTATCCATTGTGTGTGTTAGCTTCTACATAAACATATGTGTATATACTGTATGTAGTCTAATTAAATACAGTTATTTACAGGCATAGGCATAATGCATGAACAAACACATTAGTATATGAATAAGTTAACATGAGCAAAGATTAGGTAATACTGAACAGATGCCTTGTTCATTTTTAGTACATGTTAACTAATGCATTAACGTAAAGAGATGCATTAGTAAATGTATACATTAACATTAACAAAACATTAAGTAATCCTGAACAGTGGAGTTGATCATTGTTAGTTGATGTTAACTAATGCATTAACTAACAAATTAATATATGAATAAGTTAACATGAACAAAGATTAAGTTATGCTGAACAGATGCCTTGTTCATTGTTAGTTCATGTTAACTAATTCATTAACTAACATTAATTAATTCAGTTGTTAACATGAATAAATGCATTACTATACGTGTAAGTTACCGTAAACTAGGATTAACTAATGCTGAACAGAGTTGTTGTTCATGGTTAGTTCGTGTTAACTAATGCATTAACTAACATTAATTAATTCAGTTGTTAACATGAATAAATGCATTAATAAACGTGTAAGTTAACGTTAACTAATGTTAACTAATGCAGAGTTGTTGTTCATGCTTAGCTCATGTTAACTAATGCATTAACTAATGCTAATTCATACAACCCTTATTGTAAAGTGTTACCGAATAGATAAATGAATTAATAAATAAATAGTATATGAATAAAGTGGCTTTTTTCCTTTTCTTTTTTGCATTATGCATTTGCAAATTTGAACACTGTTAAATCTGATAAAAATGTATTAAATTGTAACATTGGTAAAATTATATTAATAACAATGGAAAAACAACAACACTAATAATAATAATAATAATAATAATAATAATAATAATAATAATAATAATAATAACAATAATAATAATAATAATAATAATAATAATAATAATAATAATAATAATAATGAAACAATAAAACATTTTAGTTACTTTAAACTAAAACAAAACATATTATGAAATACTGTAATGGTATTGTCAGTATTTTGTCCTGTCCTGTTCTGTTTTCCTAGTGTTTTTCCCCCTCTGTTTCCAGTACTTTTGGTTTGTCCCATTTGCTCCCCCTTTTAGTTGAGTGTTTTTGGTTCCATCCATGCCCATATTTGTATTTCTCCCTCATTATCTTGTTAGCTTGTTTGTGACCACACCTTGTTTTTCAGTGTATTTAAGTCTGTGTCTGATCACTCCCTGCTGTCCGTCGTTAATGTTACATGTTCTCATTTGATGCTCCTGGTTTTTGTTTATTTGTTTGTATTTCAGTGTTTCATTTAATAAACTGTTTACATTTCATTCTATCCGGTTCTCCTGCTCAATCTCCACTCCTCATCTCAGCCAGACTGTGACAGAACAACGGACCTAGACAAAGAAATATGACCTGGGCTGAGGACAAACTATGGAACCTCCAGCAAGGTGAGCGTTCGCTGGAGGAATATGTGGTTGAGTTTCTGAGTATTTACCATCTGGTGAGATGGAGTGATAAAATGATCAACGCATGCTTCCAGATGGGACTCAAAGATGATTATTTGTTCCAGTTGATTACTCCAAATGATTGCTACCGTCCCGTAGAAGATTTTGTAAATTTCGTTCTCGATTTGTGTGGTTCCTCGTTCCAAGTCATGGTGGAGGATAGTAATCCTCCTCCCATCTGGAAGCCTGCAATCACCCCATCTCACCAAAAGCCAGAACCCTCCGCATATCACTCCAGCGACCTCACCCCCTCCTTGCCTCCCACGTGTCCCCAAGTCCTCCTAAGCCCCACGTTGATCCTCAGCCCAGTACCTCAGGCAGCTGCGTCAGCTCACAAAATGGCCGCCACGTCAACGTCAGCTCACAAAATGGCTGCCACGCCAGAGTCTGTAAGCAAGATGGCTGCCACGCCAGAGTCTGCAAGCAAGATGGCTGCCATGTCAGAGTCTGCAAGCAAGATGGCTGCCACGCCAGAGTCTGCAAGCAAGATGGCTGCCGTTCCTGAGTTCCCGGCCAAGATGGCCGCCGTTCCTGAGTCTGCACCTAAGATGGCTACCGTCAAATCAGAGTCTCCGCTGGTTCCGCCCAGCCTCCCTGAGTCTCCGCTGGTTCCGCCCAGCCCTCCAGTGACTGCGCCGCAAGAGTGCCCTCCAGTGACCACTCGCCCAGAGCTTGCTCCTTCAGAGTCTCCGATGGAGACGCCCAGCCCTCCTGAATCTCCGCTGGGGTCGTCCAGCCGTCCAGAGCCCGCTCAAGAGTGCCGTCCAGAGACCGCTCCTCAAGAGCGCCGTCCAGAGTTCGCTCCTCAAGAGCCAAAGTGCCGTCCAGAGCCCGCTCCTCAAGAGCCTGCGCACCCTCCAGAGCCGGAGCTCTCTCCTGCGTGCCCTCCAGAGCCGGAGCTCTCTCCTGCGCGCCCTCTCCTGCGGGGGGGGGGGATACTCCGCTGATCAGCCATGGCCTCCTGGACTGTTTACTCGGCCATGGCCTCCTGAGCCCCCAGATCTGCCATGGCCTCCTGGACTGTTTACTCGGCCATGGCTTCCTGAGCCCCCAGATCTGCCATGGCCACCTGGACTGTTTACTCGGCCTTGGCTTCCTGAGCCCCCAGATCCGCCATGGCCACCTGGACTGTTTACTCGGCCATGGCTTCCTGAGCCCCCAGATCTGCCATGGCCACCTGGACTGTTTACCCGGCCATGGCTTCCTGAGCCCCCAGATCCGCCATGGCCACCTGGACTGTTTACCCGGCCATGGCTTCCTGAGCCCCCAAATCCGCCATGGCCACCTGTACTGTTTACCCAGCCATGGCCCCCTGAGTTCCCAGACCCACCATGGCCTCCTGGACTGGTTACCCGGCCATGGCCCCCTGAACTCCCAGACCCACCATGGCCTCCTGAACTGTTAACCCGGCCATGGCCTCCGGAGCTCCCTGATCCGCCCTGGAGACCACCCCTGTATCCTGTGTTTCCTGTATCCCTGTCTAGTGGTCTCCAGGGTGCCCACCCTCCCTCCCCTATGGATTTTAGACGGCGCGAGACGCGACTTTTGGGGAGGGGGGTGTAATGTCAGTATTTTGTCCTGTCCTGTTCTGTTTTCCTAGTGTTTTTCCACCTCTGTTTCCAGTACTTTTGGTTTGTCCCATTTGCTCCCCCTTCTGGTTTAGTGTTTTTGGTTCCATCCATGCCCATATTTGTATTTCCCCCTCGTTATCTTGTTAGCTTGTTTGTGACCACGCCTTGTTTTTCAGTGTATTTAAGTCTGTGTCTGATCACTCCCTGCTGTCCGTCGTTAATGTTACATGTTCTCATTTGATGCTCCTGGTTTTTGTTTATTTGTTTGTATTTCAGTGTTTCATTTAATAAACTGTTTACATTTCATTCTATCCGGTTCTCCTGCTCAATCTCCACTCCTCATCTCAGCCAGACTGTGACAGGTGTCTAAGTAAAGTTTATAATATATGTGTTCTTATTCGGCAAATATGTGTGCCTTTTATTTCAGCATGTACATTTTAACACTGTTAAATCTGTTTAAATGTTTAAAATTGTAACACTGGTAATTGTTAAACTATAATAATAATAATAATAATAATAATAATAATAATAATAATAATAATAATAAATAATAAACAATAATAATAATAATAATAATGTAATATTATCTAAATAAAGTATATAATATATTGTACATTTATGGCATATATTTTGTATTTTATTACAACATGCATTTGCAAACTTGATCACTGTTACATCTGTTCAAATGTATTAAATTGTAACATTGGTAATTGTTAAACTGTAGTAATAATAATAATAATAATACTGTAATATTATCTAAATAAAGTATATAATATATTTGTACATTTATGGCATTTTTTTATTTTATTACAGCATGCATTTGCAAATTTGAACACTATTACATCTGTTAAAATGTATTAAATTGTTACATTGGTAACTCTTAAAATGAATAATTATAATAATAATAATAATAATAATAATAATAATAATAACACTTAAAAAACATTACAAAACACTAATATTATCAAAATAGTGTATAATATATTTGTACATTTGTGGCATATATTTTAATAATAATAATAATAATAATAATAATAATAATAATAATAAAACACTCAAATTTTTTTGTTACTTTTAACAAAATAAAAAATAAAATACTGTAATACAAAAATGTATTAAATTGTAACATTGGTAACTCTGATGATAATAATAATAATAATAATAATAATAATAATAATAATAATAATAATACCTAAAAACCTACAACATTTAACTAAAAAAAACTGCTTAAAGATAATAACAAATTAAGAAAAATTGTAATTGTTTATAAAGAAAGTGTACAATATATTTGTATTTTATTGTAGCATGCATTTACAAATTTGATTTGAACATAATTTAATAAAACAATGTAATATAAATATAAGAATGTAAAAATGGGTTTAAACTTACAGAATTAAAAAAGTGTTAAAATAAAAATTATTATATTTGAAATTATAATGAAAATTGATTTTTTTTATTAATCAAATCAAATATACATGCAATGGCATACTAATACAAAACAATATATGTCTGTAATACACTGTGAACTTACAAAAATGTATTTGTGCATTTTCAAATGTTAACACTGTTAACTTTGTTGAAATGCAATAAAACAGAGGTTATAAACTAATATCCTTTCCTTGCTCCACTCCACATCTTCAGGCATGCTATTTTACATTTTCATATCTTTGGTGAGAATTGACCTGTGGTGAAACAGGGAGTTTCATGGCATTTTAAAACATGAAAGGGCGACGAGTTTCTGTCATGTTGCATGCGCTGAGCTTTTGACAGGAAGCATGAGTATTTCATGTATTTCCTGTGAATCTGTGCACCGCTTTGACACTGACAGCACACAGCCAGCGGGAATGAAGATGAGAATAGAGGGACAGCAGCTGCTGTGGAGGAGAGAATATCATAAACCTCTCCAACAGCTGGAGAACAGACATCTGCCTATTCCCTACAGAGAAAACACATGAAGTATGCAGTGAAGAGGGAAAGCCAATCAGAGCGTGTTGCATTAGAGAGACTCATCAGTGAGGCTGAGTGTGTCTGATCAGTTCAGAGAGTCAGAAGACACTGAGTTACAATCAGAACTATATCTGGACTGTTCTGCTGTGAACAAATACAGAAGTGACGAGAGAGCTTGCTAGGGTGTTCTGGGTTGTTACTAAGATGTTACTATGCAGTTGCAAGGTTGTGCTAGACGGTTGCTATATGCGGTTTCTTTTTGGTCCATTTCAAAAGAGCCTTTCTCACAAGTCTATGTGGCTCTGTTACATCACCTTTTGAGCTTCCTTATAGAAAGCACTGAAAAGCATTCTAAACACTTCATAGTGTGAATAGTATAAAATGCTGTCTTCTCAAAATACTCTGTTGTCTAGACAAATTGCCACCTTGAAATTATAAGGGTCTATCTGCATTCTGAGCACTTTTGTGATCTTGAGTTTCAAAGCTTTTGCATTCCATAGACTTCTGTAGAAATAAACCTTTATGTTTTCTAAAACAAAAGGCCCAAAATGTACACAGCTTACAAAAGAAACAGTTGTCACAGAATAAGAATATGTGAATAACCTAAATAAAACCTTTAACCAGATAATTTCAAGGAGTTGAAACGTTGAGGCAGAATTGCTCGCAGCATATATATAATTTTTGTTTTAAGTAATTAATAAATTAAATTATTAATTAATGAATTCAGAGAAAACCATAACTAATAAAATAATAAATAAATACAACTAAAATGGTGTATAAAGTGGGAGAACACTCTTATAAATGAATATAAAATTAATTCAGTAAACAATACATAAATTGATAATAATAATAATAATAATAATAATAATATTCATAATAATAATATAAACAAACTTACACATTTTACAAACAATTTAATGTTATAAAATAATTGGTAGCCTAAAAAAAAAAAGAGAAAAAAAAATAAATAATAATAATAATACCAACAATCTTACAAAATTTTCAAACAATTTAATTTAATAAAATAATTGGTACCCTATAAATAATAATAATAATAATAATAATAATAATAATAATAATAATAATAATAATAATAATAAAAATAAATTATTATTATTATTATTATTATTATTATTATTATTAAATCATTTCAAATGTTGGCTAAATCAGGAAAATTCTTTTAGAAATATATTTTGTATTCATTCCAATATATTTAGTTTTTATTTTTTTTTATTTTTTTGGTCTATTTATATTTAAATATGTGGATTTTTATTGTTATCTTATATTTATTGTCTGTGTGTCGTTATTGTTGTATCTGTGTACTGGAAGCATGTGACACTAAAATATAATAATTGTATGCGCAAGCATAATTGGCAATAAAGCGCTTTCTGATTCTGATTTAGTATAGAAAAATCATAAATCTGTTCATTCTACTGTTCAGACTAAATAAAATGTACTATCTTACATAATATGTGTGTGTTTTCTATTTTAAGTCTAATACCCAGGTAGCACACATATGTCTCCAGTCTGAAAAGTGTCTTTTATGTACTTGGCAAAAATCTTTAGCATAGCTGTTTTACATTCATTCAAGTTCACAAGGATCTTAAACACATTTTCTAAATGTCCATTTAACATCTGACAGGAAACATTTTAGAGAGGCACTGCAGCTGAGCAAACACTCTACAAAATACATCTTCCAGATGAAAATATACAAATCAACTAGACATACGCATCGTCGAAGACTGCATATACCAAGACTGTCCACTCATATTACTATGAATGAGAGAAACTGCAATGTGCAAAATGTCAGAATAACTCCCGCCTTGGAAATAAAAGAGCCAGTAGCTGTTGTTAAAAGCTTCATTTTCATTTTTTAATGTTATTCGAGCCTAGGAAACAACATTATGGGACCGTTTGTGTCAGATTTAGTTTCTGATTTGTTATTTAAAAGTGAGTCAAGAAGCGTTTGATATCAGTCCATTCAAGTAGAAAGAAAAAATTGGTCAAATATGTCTGTCAAGTCAACTGACATTCATTGAAAGAGAATTTAGTATTGCATCATTAGCATGCTAACAACAAATCATTTGTGTTTAGTCCTGTTCTATTTTAGTTTGGATGTTGCCTTACAAGACTTCCCGGGTTTTGGAAAACAGCCTGTGATATTCTCGTCCCTATAGATATGGCTCAGGTCCCTGCTAAGCTTAGGGGTTTGTTTGCTGGCAAATGCATGGGATGAGGAGCCATTTATTTGAAGAAATTATTTACTTGAGCAAATCTGAGCAGTGCGAGAGACAAAGAAACACGGCCAGTTTCCTAGAGTGATTCTACTAGACACTGCAAAGATTGTATAACATGCATTAGTGTTTTGGCTCTCATATAGACAGTTCTCTATTTCACAGGCCAATTTATAGACATATCAGATCATAATAAAGGAATTAATTTTTCTTTGCATGAAAAGACTATAGAAATTACTTTTCATCTAACTTCAAAGTCTGTCAGAGATACGGATCAGCGAGAGCATTAACTCCAGCAGCCTCACATCATCTGACGAAACAGATTAAGGAAGAATGTCTTCAAGTTCAACACAAAAACTGTAACTGAAGGCAATTTTCACACATTTCATTCAGGCCTGGCAGTTAACAAGATTGGCAAAAACCAAAAAGCTGAACTTTTGAAGGTGAAGTGAGAATGGTGTTATCTTTCAGTGTATTGACGCATTAATCGGAAAAGCACTGATAGAACTGTCTGTTGCACAGAGACTGACAGATGCTTGTGTAAAGGCCTTTTCACAAATCATGTCAGCATTGCTCAGTGCATTAAACTGCTGAACAAACCATCAATTACAATATTACCTCCAGCGCAATGTTGTCCGTCAAGCATTATAACATGGTATACAATTGCAACTTTGACTAATCTTACTAATGCCTCAAGAAACTGCTAGACTTAAGGATTTTTTTTCTCTTGTCCCAAAGTATATACAATGGGAATAGGTGTTCTATAGTGCTTTCCCCCCTCCATGCACAGTAGCATTTTAGGAGAAAATAACATTATTTTGCTCCAAGAGGCCTTTGCACTGGTACTTCAACCCAAGTCAAGCGTGACCTTTTCAATGTGACAACATACTGTGTAAAGTGGAGCTAGTGCAAGATGAGCATTTGTGGTTAAAAATTATGACCCTGTATGATGAATTCCTTCTATGGGCAGTTATCCAGAAGAGCACGTGCACACATCAACCAGATCGAGAGTCATCAGGATCCAATTCTGGATATAATATGTCACAGTACTCTTTAGCTCCACCCACAGCATGCTTCCTGAAGCTGTATTTGTCTTTTATGAATCTGATAAAACTAAAAACTCGAGATATGAAGGATGCAATACTACTCTATACAGTGATGGAAAGAAAAAAATATTTGATCCCCTGTTGATTTTGGACGTTTGCCGACTGACAAAGAAATGATCAGCCAATACTTTTAATGGTAGGTTTATTTGAACAGTGAGAGACAGAATAACAACAACAAAACAAAATCAAGAAAAAACGCTGTTACGCTGTTACTCTGTGTGACATTTGTGTTCTAAGTCCCTAGGTGGCGTTGAGGGGGAATCCTTATTCCTCAAGAGTAGTGTGACGTCATCGAGGATTCCGGATAAATAGGCTGTGAGGCGACAATGGCGGGGCTCTCTCTTTCTGCTCTCTATTGTTCTCGTGGGCGCTTTTTTTCGCCTCTTTAAGGGGCTATTTTGTTTTCTACGATTGGGTTTAATTTATACCTTTGTTATTTAAGATGTGATATCCTTTGTTCTTTAATCAGCAGCGGGTAGTGTATTTATTTGTTAGTTCACGTTTTTGTTTAGTTAGTAAGAGCTGAGCGAGGGAAGCAGCTGCCCGGAAGACTCACCTGTTTTATTTTCTATGCGAGTCAGGTAAGAACTTTATTCCGAGAACAGATGGAGTCAGACGTTCTGCTTTCTTAGTTCCTACCCGTGAACTGACATTATTTTCCTTCTTGCGATTTGTTCGATTTAGTTTGTAAACATCCTTTGTGAATTCTTGTGTTTGTTATTTGAATGTTTGAGTTGAATTTAATTTATTTGAAATAAATGGAGGCGTCTCGAAATTCACATCAGACGTTGTGACTCTTTTATATGTTCGGCCTGTATCATTTACTTAATGGTGTAATTTAACGAGCACATTTCAAAAAAGATATAAATTAATTTGCATTTTAATGAGTGAAATAAGTATTTGACCTCTTCGCAAAACATGACTTAGAACTTTGGTGGCAAAACCCTTGTTGGCAATCATAGAGGTCAGACGTTTCTTGTAGTTGGCCACCAGGTTTGTACACATCTCAGGAGGGATTTTGTCCCACTCCTCTTTGCAGATCCTCTCCAAGTCATTTAGGTTTAATTTAAGACTCCTTTATTGCCTTGGTCGTGTGTTTTGGGTCATTGTGTGGTTCTCGCCCTGTCCATCATTCCTTTTATTTGATACAGTTATCTTCTCCCCTTAGCAGGAAAACACCTCCAAAGCATAATGTTTCCACCTCCATGTTTGATGGCGGGGATGGTGTTCTTAGGGTCATAGTCAAACACGGCGAGTTGAGTTAATGCCAAAGCGCTTGATTTTGGTCTCATCTGACCACAACACTTTCACCCAGTTCTCCTCTGAATCATTCAGATGTTCATTGGCTCCAGACAGTCCTGTACATGTGCTTTCTTGAGCAGGGGGACCTTGCGGGCAATTGTCTTGTTGCCCATTCCAGCCTTGTGTAGGTTTACAATCTTGTCCCTGACATCCTTGGACTACTCTTTGGTTTTGGCCATGGTGGAGAGTTTGGAATCTGATTGATTGCTTCTGTAGACAGGTGTCTTTTATCCTTTAAAGGATAACTATTGCCAAAATGCAACCTGGGCTGTTTTTTTTTTTACTGTAAACGAGACAAACTTATATCTAAAAGCATGATTACGACAAACAAGCCGTTTTTGAGATTGACCGTGATTTCATTTTGTGGTCAATGGCCGGTGAATGGGAGTGCTAGGGGCATTAATTTGAACGCATCAAAATAGATATTTTTACAACACTAAGAAGGCTCGACACACCATGAAACTTTGCTCAAAGTATCGCCTGGTTCTCTACACAGGAACTCGAGCATTGAGAACATTGTTTGTGTAGACAGAGTTTACAAAAAAGAAAGGTTTTGAACAACTCACTTTCACTGTTTGAGTTTCCGCTCGCAGCCGTCTTACAAGTCATGAGGTGTCGATCTCCGAATGAGAGAAGAGTAAAGATGGATAGCTCCTAAAGCATATTTCCATATAAATGCACGGCTAATTTGTTGTTTTGTCGCAAGTGAAAAACAATATTAACCTTCTAGTTGTAAAAAGAGCCTCATATAAGCCTAATATTTCGTCCTATGGAGTCCAATCATTCGCATTCGGAGATCGACATGTCTTGACTGGCAAGATGGCTGCGAGCGGAAACCCAAACAGTGTAAGTGAGTTGTTCAAAACCTTTCTTTTTAGTAAACTCTGTGTACACAAACAATGTTCTCAATGCTCGAGTTCATGTGTAGAGACCCAGGCGATACTTCGAGCAAAGTTTCATGGTGTGTCGAGCCTTCTTTAGTAAAAATATCGATTTTGACGCGCTCAAAATTATGCCCCTAGAACTCCCATTCACCGGCCATTGACCACAAAATGAAATCACGGTCAATCTCAAAAACGGCTTGTTTGTTGTAATTATGATTTTAGATATAAGTTTGTCTCGTTTACAGTTAAAAAAAAAAAAAAAAAAACAGTCCAGGTTGCATTTTGGCAATAGTTATCCTTTAAGAAAGTGCTACTAATCTGTATAAAAGACACCTGGGAGCCAGAAATCTTGAGTTGACCTGATTGATAGAGGATCAAATACTAATTTAATGCAAATAAATTTTCTGGATTTTGTTGTTGTTGTTGTTATTCTGTCTCTCACTGTTAAAATAAATCTACCATTAAAATGATAGACTGAATTTTTTTTTTTAGTGGGCAAACATACACAATCAGCAGAGGATCAAGTATTATTTTCCCCCCTTATTGTATTTGAAATACCTGTTATTCAGGACTACCTGGTAATGCACTCACATTCACGTGAAGTAGGCTAGTTGACAAGTGTCGTGTGTGAGGGGAAAACACACAAGATCTAGTACCTTCAATGCCCTATAGATGGCAATATCACTTCTGTTGTAGCAGAAATAAAACTGCTCCATAAAAAGTTAGCTGTCATGCGACTAATTGCATTACTCATTACAAACTTATATAGTTATTAAAAAACATAGTGAAGAAAAAGTTGCTAATATCTTTGATACTTAGTAAAATTACAAAATAGTATAAAAGATACTTAAGTACAGTAACTAATTACATTTACTCCAATACAATCATTTGTGGTTAAAATGTATATAAATTTTTATTTTTCTTAGAAAACGACCAATTGTTTCACTAGATAAGAGCCTTATTCCTCTGCTGGGATTGTGTAGAGCCCTTTGAAGCTGTATTAAAACTGCAACCTGCTGATCCCCAGTGAATCCCACTATATGGAGAAAAACCCTGGAATGTTTTCTTCAAAATCCTTAATTTCTTTGTGACTTAAGACAGAAAGACATGAACATCTTGGATCGCATGGGGGTGAGTAAAATTTTGGAATTTTTATTCTGGAAGTTAACTTATCCGTTAACTTTAAGTTCATGTTGTTTTTTCAGCACTATGGACCGTGCTTTTTTTTTTTTTTTTTTTTTGCTTTCCATGTAAATTTTCACACTTCTATGTTGCATAAAAAGAAAAAAAAGTGTACAGCTTTTCCCAGTAAAAGGTCAAACTGGTTGCTGTCCAGCCTGAAGCGAGACAGAAACCTGTTGTCATGGTGCTCCAGTTTTTCAACTAATTTAAATTCACAAGGAGCATCCAGAGATAGTAAAGTTCAGTGTTCGATGCTGCCATTTTTCTTCCTGCAATTTATCAAAGCCTTCACCGGGGCGTTTATTCGGTTCCAAGCTTGTATACATGTTTTAACGGTTAACTGTGTACACTTACCGCCTTCTTGTCAATGGTTTGACAAAGTCAGACTGATTACATGCTCATATTCAAGCAGGTGTCACCCCTAGGGTATTTCATAATAACCTTCTCTTCAACTCTAATAAAAAACTACAACATATAAGACAAGTATAAATGAAGTGCTTTAAAACCTTTCAGAGATATGTTGCCTATAACTACGGCAAATGCAGTCAGACTGTTGCGTGTCTGTGGGAGCTGTCCATAGTGCTGAAATGCACTCTCAGTACTGTATGCAGGAATATAAAGTGGCACTTTCTATTTCTGGGTCACTTGGCACCTTAGGCAAGGTAAGACATGACAAAAATAATTTCAAATAAAATAAAACATGCAACGTATAGTATGTCATAATATAAATAAATGAATGAATAAATAAATAAATATATTTATCTTGTAAGTTACAAGCATGAGCAAATATGTTAGTTATTAGTTAGTTAGTTAATATGTTAGTTATTATATGTTAGTTAGTTTTCACTAATAACAATGGTTTCTAAATTCTACATACAGCCCGTTTTATAATATGCAATATACTATGTGTTTGAGCACATTTTAATGTCACCTTTAAAACAATGCAACTGAAGCACATCTGCACAGGTCATGAGATCATAAATAGTACCAAGGTGAAGGTTTGGCTTCTGAATACTAATGAAGTAAGAGCATTATCATGAGACTCACCCTTGAAGTTCTTTGACTGAGAGTGATATCTTGAGGTTATGTCCCAGCACATGAAGGGTGGTCAGGATGTCTGCCCACTGAACCATTTCTCCAAGCGGGCCACCTTTAAGCACTTTTGGACTGAACACATCACCGGATTCCTCTGTCAGAAAGCCTACATGCACAAGGATCTGAAAGGAGTGGAAAGAGAGGCTAGGTTCAGAATAACATATTACCATATATATATATATATATATATACAGTCAAGCCTGAAATTATTCATACCCCTGGCAAATTCTGAAAAGTTACTAAAGTTACTTTTATCCAACCAGCAAGTTTTTTTTTTTTTTTTTTTTTTTTTTTTTTTTTTTGACTGTAAATGACACAGGCTTCTCCTAAAAGATAATAAGACGATGTACAAGAGGCATCATTGTGGAAAAAAAATATATATATATTTCTCAGCTTTTATTTATATTTGAACAAAAAGTGGCATGTCCACAATTATTCATACCCTTTGCAAACTATCACAGTCTATGGGAAAATCCAAAGTTCTATACCATTCCAAATAGTCCAAGCTGTTCTAACGCATCCCAATTACCCTGATTCATTGGAAACAGCAGTTTTAGTCAACTCAACAGGTGAAAAACAGAAGCTCTCTGCTGTTGTTTTGTGGACAGTCAAGACAAAGGAGCTCACTAAGGCCCTGCGGCTGCGCATTGTAGCTGCTCACAAGTCAGGAAAGGGCTATAATACCATATCTAAAAGTTTTGAAGTTCCAGTGGCTACAGTGCAAAGTATTATTAAAAAATACAAGAAGTTTCGCACTGTGAAAAATCTCAGAGGACGTGGTCTGGAGCCAAAAGTGATACCTGTGCTGGCCAGGAGGATAGTGAGAGAGGTAAAAAAGAATCCAAGGATCACCACCAAGGCCATCCTGATGAATCTGGGCTCTTCTGGTGGCAACATCTCAAGGCAGACAGTCCAACGGACACTGCACACCACTGGGTTTCACGTAAGCAGACCAAGGAGGACACCACTTCTCCAGATAAGGCACACAAAAGCCCGCTTGGCCTTTGCAAATGCTCATCTGGACAAAGAAGACTTCTGGTCCATTTCTAATAAAAAATTAATTAATTAAAAAAAAAAGAAACTTGCTGGTTGAATAAAAGTAACTTTAAGTCATAATTTGCCAGGGGTATGAATAATTTCGGCCTTGACTATATATATACATTGACTTCAACTGTAATATCAGTTTGATACTGCACTTCTCAAATTTCACAAAGCTGAAGTTCATCAGCAGGTTTATTGATGTGTCATGTACTGTTGCAGTCTTGACAATCTATAGCCTCAATGTAAACAGACAACCAACTGGAAAGACTTTGCCAGCCAAAGCTATTGTGTAAAGGTTCACAGTACTCACGACTCAGCTTGCATCACAGTTTTAATTTATTTTTAAGGGAACCATTTCACTCATAGTCTCTGGAGAAAAGTCTGATAAGAGACTTAAGAGATACAAAGCGGACCGAAACGTCCAAAAACATCAGGCCTTGATCAAAAGCGTGATCAAAAGATCTTTACGATTCGGATCTAACCTTTACAGTATGTTCAGTCTCCACACAAAGCTGAGAACATTTTCCCTTTTGTCTAAAACCCTGTTTTTTTTTTTTTTTTTTTTTTAAATTTCAAATAAATAGCTCTAAAATCAACCCACATACTGTATAAGAGAGAACAAAAACACCCACTGCTAAGTGTCTATTCCTGACAGTAGTACACATTTTCTTAAGTATTTCAATCTCTTACAGATGAAAAGAAATGATACAAACCCAAAAATGAATGAAACATTCTGTTAAAGCTTAAAGAGTTCTCACAAAAGTCTGTACAAATGGTACACCAAAATATATATATATATATATATATATATATATATATATATATATATATATATATATATATATATATATCTGAAACCCTCCACCTCCCCCAGCTCCACCTGTCTAGATCTGCTATAGGATAATTGCAGAGAGTTTAAATAAATTGATTGGAATAAATATCTTCATATGTGACCCTGGACCACAAAACCAGTCTTAAGTCGCTGGGGTATGTTTGTAGCAATAGCCAAAAATACATAGTATGGGTCAAAATTATTGATTTTTCTTTTATGCCAAAAATCATTAGGAAATTAAGTAAAGATCATGTTCCATGAAGATTTTTTGTAAAATTCCTACTATAAATATATCAAAATGTAATTTTTGATTAGTAATATGCATTGTTAAGAACTTAATTTGAAGAACTTTAAAGGTGATTTTCTCAGCATTTAGATTTTTTTGCACCCTCAGATTCCAGATTTTCAAATAGATGTATCTCGGCCAAATATGGTCCTATCCTAACAAACCATACATCAATAGAAAGCTTATTTATTGAGCTTTCATATGATGTATATATCTCAGTTTTGTAAAATTTGACCTTATGACTGGTTTTGTGGTCCAGGGTCACATATTTGGGAAACAAATAAAGTTTGTAATCCTCATTGGAGAGTATCAGGAAACTATTTGCAGTGGAATCTTAAAAAGGTCATAGAAAATGATTTGCACCACTGGTCTTTACACTCTTCTTTGGCTTATGATTGCTTTTGGAAACAGTCCTAGATTGTGCTAACATTGATGGGTCTAGCTGAATGAGAGGGAATTGCTAAGTTGGCTGTGAAGATGTGGGATAAATTAGAGTACATGTTCTGACTGAAGGACTCCTCGTGATTCACGTCCGATGAATGATCAAGTGCTCTATTGACGTTTCTAGTCAAAACATTACCATTTATTCATTTAGTAAACACTTCAAGTTAAAATGACTCACAAATGAAGACTGCCACTAGCTAAAGTGATTTTTAGGAGGCAGAAACACAAGAAATGTATGACATGTTCTCTGCGAAAGCCACATTAATTATTGACTTGTCATTTTTTGTTTGACCACATCTGCCTGTGTGAATATTCCCAACACATAAGACATCTTACTCAAAGTGAAGAAACGAAAATTATACAGTCGCCCCCGTAATGTTTAATTGAGGGCAAGTCACCGATGGGTTTAATGGATCAGCACTAATCGTCAGCGCTTAGTGGATACAATTTTCTGTTTGTTTTCTTCATTTTTACTCGGCATACATCCCTCAATATACTGTCCTAGCATATGTAAACGTGTGTGTGGTTGAACTGTATAATTTCTGTTCACTGGTTTGTTATTAAACAATAATGTCAGAGGCTGTTTTCCTGTGGTTAATCACAGTATTTAATCACATGGTCTTCACAGCTTAGATGATTGAGTGAAAAAAAAAAACACCTTCCAGATGCTAACATATTCTTGTTTTGTACAAGAAGGCAACAATAGTATATTTTTAGTTTTAAGAGGAAAGCAGTTAATTTACTGAATTTACGGATGGACTACTACTATATTGTTATCTAGAGAGTTTATTGAGTGAATGTCACTGAATGTACCTTCGATGAGTAATGCAGCTCTCAAATATTTCAAGGTATTTCAGGATGATTCATGAAACTCATCGTTTTATCCTAGGCATTTTTTTCCCCCAGACGTTCGCAAACATCGTTTGCATGGTGCAAAAGTATGAAAGAGTTGCATGGCCTCCCCCGAGATGATGACAGACCGACACCTCTGAAATATTTGTGTGTAACATGCATTTCTTAGCTTGTTGATATACTACAGATGACACTTTTTCTTAAACAAGATGTAGCCTGATCTCAGCATCACATCCTTAAACAACTATCCTTAAAGTCAAAGCCTGTTGTTTTTGTAGCATTGCTTTAAAATATGTATTTAGAGTCATTTTTATTTGTACATCAGTAAGCTTATAGAACTTTTGTTTTTTTGGTTATACTGAAACTAAATAATAGAATATCATAGAATACATGCTCTGCCTTCACACAGACATGCACTTAATTTTATTTAGCCGTTTTCCAATGAAATCACTTTGAAATGAAAATTAATTGCTGATAAAGTAAAAGATGGGAATTGAGGTCAAGTGCATGATCAATACTGTTTTTGATGTGTTGCTCGGCAACTTCAGCCACTATTATTAAAAGTAATGTAATAAAAATATACACTGCCCTCTAAAAGTTTGGAAACGCCCTGGAAAAGTGGGGTTTTGGAAAATATTGCCATGAATCCTTTTTAATTTGTGATAATTTTGTACGGATAAGGGTAAACACAAACTAGAAAACATATTTTATTACATAAACAGTTTATACATAGAAAAAACTTATTTTCGATTAATCAAAATATTCACCATTAGCACAGCTCTGCATAATCTGGCCATCCAAACTGTCAGTTCAAACATTGACTTGATGTATTACTCCAAGCCTCCTGAAGGATTGCCCAAAGATGATTCACACTATGCTGATATCGTCCAAAACCACACTTTGCCAGGGGAGTTTCCAAACTTTTGGAGGGCAGTGTAATAAAGTATACTTTAAACTATAATGTTTTCATTAATAAATACCACATATCAATTTTCACTGTTAATCAATTCTATTTTTTTTTTTTAATGTTTAAATTCTGATTGCTTATGATATTTGAAGTTGTAGTAGAACTATATTTTTATTAAAATGTCATTATAATGGAATAGTTGGTTATTTAGGTAACAGTTTAATATCAATATATAAGGTTTAATTTGTTAAAATTAGTTAACTACATACACTGATTTTCAAAAGTTTGGGATCAGTAAGATTTTTAATATATATATATATATATATATATATATATATATATATATATATATATATATATATATATATATATATATCTTATGCTCATCAGAGTTCCATTTATTTGATCAAAAATACAGGGGAGAAAAAAAGTAATATTATGAAATATTATTGCAATTTAAAATACAACTTTAACTTTTGGGGGGGAACCTGTGATGCTTTTTTTAGGATTGTTTGATGAATAGAATGTAAAAAAAAAAACATTTATTCACAATAAAAATATTTTCTAACAACATAAGTGTTTACTATCACTTTTTATCAAGTTAACACATCTTTTCTGAATTAAAGTTTTTTTTTTTTTCCAAGCAAAGAAAATATTTACTGACCCCAAATTTTGAACAATAGTGTATATAGTTTCCAAAAATTTCTATTTTCAATAAATAGTTATTTTTAACGTTTTATTCAATGAATCCTTAAAAAAGCATCACAGGTTCCAAAAATAAATAAATAAATAAATTATATACATAAAATAATTAATTAATAATAATATATAAAATTTTATATATATATATATATATATATATATATATATATATATATGTTACCGATGCGGTCTCTGTGGCTCCCTCTAACCGCCGCCAGCGGGAACCTTCACCGGACTTTTAACACTACATATCCCATAATCCTCGTACCTGGCGCGCTCACCTCCGGTTCCGGGTCGCCAGGGTCACTTCCTCCGGCGGCCATTTTAAGCAGTGCCGCGTCAGCCTGTTCTTTGCGAAGTTTTGTTTAGTCATGCTAGCAATCCTGAGCGTTCTTACATCGGACTGTCTATCTGTTGCCAACCGAACTGTTTATCGACCTCTGCCTGCCCTTTATCGACCCTCGCTTGTTGTTCGGACCATTCTATCTGATCGCCGCCTGCCCCGATCTTTTGCCCGGACTCTGAACAACCCTTTTGCTCTGTCTCTGCCACATCTGTCTGCTGTTGACGACTTCTGCCTGTTTACTTTGTCTGTGACAATAAAATCGTTGCAAATGGATCCAACGTCTCCGGATCAATCCATGCCTTCCTCACAGAAAACTTTGCCGCTAACGGATCCAGCGACGGTACAGCAGATTACTTCGGAACTATCCGCTCAGGCATCTCTACTATCCGTTCATCAAACCCAGCTGGACAAGTTAACCAAGGTAACCGAGCAGCTCGTTCAAGTATTGCAAGGCCTTCAGCTGTCTGCTACCCCCGCCGCTGCCGCTGCTCCCGTCCCCACGCCAGCCACACCTCCTCCCGCGGCCCAGTCTGTGACTACCAGCCCTCGTCTGGCCTTTCCAGAAAAATTTGATGGTACTCCAAGTAAGTGTAAGGGTTTCCTATTACAATGTTCCCTCTTCGTCAGTCAACAGCCACATTTATATTCTAACGATGAGGGGAAGATCGCTTTTGTTTGTTCACTCCTCACCGGCAGAGCACTCGAATGGGCCACCGCGGTTTGGAGACTTGACCAACCCTCCTTTCCCACGTTTGCCGCTTTCATGCAACGCTTTAAGGAGGTTTTTCAGCCA
>NC_133361.1:64092836-64182921 GCF_049309525.1 Garra rufa
AACCTTTCATCAAAGTTGTCCTATAACCAAAACAATACCCATTCTTGTCTTAGGACAACTTTACTAACTTTTGATGACTACTGCATACTAGGGATGTAACGGTATTGTAAATGGCGTCGTACCGCAATAGCAAATTTTTTCGATACTACCGTGGTCGCATGACTCGATAAAACGATAGGTCTTCTGAGAAAAGTTTGCTCAGGCGAATGGAGCGAACGGGAGGTAGCGGGAACTACAATTCCCATCAGCCCAGGCGTGGCCATCATCCTTTGCGGTCTGTTGTCGCTACAAATCCAGTAATGCGGGTGCTGTTAGTAGCGGCAAAGGAAAAGTCTGTTTCCGAAATCGCCCCCTATACCCTATTCACTATTCCCTACATTAGTCCACTCATACAGTTCACTTGAAGGAGTGAATGAAAACGAGTGAGTGAATTCGGACACTAAGTGCACCGGAAGGACTGCCGTTTTCTTGCGGTTTAATAATCCTTTGAAATGGGCAGTTCCAGTAGTAAGATTAAATGATTTATACTGAACTCTGTCATGGAAATTATGTATAAACCCTAGTTAAACTATTTAATTCTATATTTACAACAAACTTGTACCTGTTGTACTCTGTATTACGGCTTGGATGAGCGCATTGTAAAATGAACAGATGGATGATTCAGCTGTGGGCGCCATCTTCTGGTGAGACGCGGATTGGGAATTCAATCGGCGCACGACTTTCAAAGTGCATTATGAGTTATCTCTAGCCATTGAGTGTACATCGGTTGTACACTCATTTTTGCGTCCTCGCGCCGTAGAAAAAGAAAAAGAAAACAGAAAAGAGGGGCGAAAAAACAGAAAACTAGAGTCCATAATGGAGGGGGTTTCGGCGGAGGACGCCATCTAAGGAGGGGGACCAAAACAAAAGTCCGAGGGGCAAACAGGACAGTCCAAGGGGGCGACGATGGTGGGAGGAGCCAGGGAAGAAACAGGAGGGACCTGAAGCAGGAGGAACAGACCCAGACCACAGCCATGATGACGGCCCACGGCGGAGCCGACGGAGGGAGGAGCCATGGTGGAGGAAGGACCGCCGACTCCATGGGGCCGACCGACAGAGGCGGAGCAGATGGCGGAGGAGCCCGAGGTGGAGACGGAGAGCCGCAGATCCAGGGTGACGGAGCCGGAGCGACAGAGGATGGAGGCTGTGCCTGCAGGAAGGAGGAGTCCCTAGGAGCCGGAGGGACGGCTTGACGAGGCACAGCCGGAGGAGCAGAGTCCGGAGGAGACGATGGGGTGACGACAGACCAGGGCGGAGCCGGAAAGACGATGGAGCCTGGTGAAGCTGGTGGAACGATGGGCGACGGTGGAGAGGGGGGCGTCGAGAGCCGTGGTGGAACCGCAGGGTCGGAGGGCCGAGGCGGAGTCCTGGACTCGGAGGCTGGAGGCGGAGCTGAGGGATCCTCCAGCCGAGACGCCGTTGGAAACTGGCAGCCCCGCGGCGAGCCCACTGCACAGTTGTTGGGCTGAGGATGAGCTGAGGGGCTGTCAGGGGACAGCGGCGGCCACACAGGCATGGCTGTGGATGACAGAGGGTGGGCGGGTGGGATTTCCGGGCTGATAGGGAAGTCAGGACAGACGGATATTTCAGAGAAAAAGTCAATGAGATCCCCAGAATGGTCCTCAAGCTCACCCCCAGTGGTGGTGCAGTGGGCAGGGCTCTCTGTTGCCCTCTCTTGCTCCACGTCATACTCCACCGTCGCGGATGTAGCAGTCGGCTCTCGCACCTGGTCCGATGGGTCCGGCTCTGGCTCTGTCGCTCTCGGCTCTGGCTCTCCATCGTCGGTGGGCTCGGGCTGCAACTCCGCTTGTCGGGGTGATGTTGGGCTGGGTTCTGGGTCATGTGTGGGGCTGGTGTCATCCTCCGCGTTCGACGAAGATCTGCTGGACACCAGCACCCACACGATGTAATCAGCGATGCTCTCTCGAGGACCTTCCCCGGACAGCTGCCTCTTGATGGTTTGACTCAGTCCCTTCCGGAAAAAGGTACAGAGGCAGTAGTCCGGGTAGTGCGTGTAAGGCACTAGGTGGATGAAGTCTCTGGTGTAGTCCTCGAGAGAGCGATCCCCCTGCTCCAGGAGGATCATGCTGACAGCAGGGTCCATGATGAAAAAAAAAGAAAAATAAACACTGGGAAAAAAAACGGGAAAATAAAGCAGGGGAAACACACTGCGACTGGTGCGGTCGGTCCTTCTGTCAGGGGTGCGTGCAAGACGAGACGAGACGAAAGTCAAAGTAGACAGTTTCTTTAATATAATACTCCAAATGGAACAGGGTAGGAACACAGAAGGCTTTCTCACACGACATGTAACGTTAAGGACCGACAATACACTGAACTCAAAGACAGACTTATAAAGAGGTGTAAGTAAGTAAGTAAAATTTATTTCTATAGCACTTTTCACAGATAGACATCACAAAGTGCTTCACAGTAAAATGTAATACTAGAACAATTTAAATACATTCCACAAAAAACAAACAGCAAACACAACAAACAGCCATAAAAAAACCCTCGACTAACCAAAAGCCTGCTTGAAGAGCAAAGTCTTCAGTTCTTTTTTAAAAGAATCAACTGAGTTCGCGCAACGTAGAACAAGGGGCAAAGCATTCCACAGCCTGGGGGCAACTGCCTGGAATGCCTGGTCACCTCTAGTTTTAAAATGAGTGCGGGGAACAACTAATAGCATCTGATCTAAAGACCTGAGACTCCGGGTAGGATTGTGAAGCTGTATCAGGTCAGTGATGTAGGTAGGGACTTGGCCATGCAAGGCTCTAAAGGTAAGAACCAGGATTTTAAAATGAATTCTGTACTGAACTGGTAACCAGTGAAGCGATGCTAAAACAGGTGTGATGTGTTCTCTTTTCTTAATGTGAGTTAAAAGCCTTGCAGCAGAGTTCTGAACAGCCTGGAGACGATGAAGCTCCTTCTTACTCAAACACGTAAAAAGACTGTTACAGTAGTCTAAACGTGAGGAGATGAACGCATGAATAATCATCTCTAACTCACCTTTGGTCACAAATGATCTTAATTTGGAAATGTTCCTCAGTTGAAAAAAGCAGTTTCTAACTAATTGTTTAGAATGAAGCTCCAAGGACATAGCTGACTCGAAGACAACACCTAAATTCCTGAGGCTCGGTTGGACAGACGAGCCTAAGTCACCAATATATTGTATAATCTTTGGGATTTTACTTTCAGGGGCGATGATTAGTGTTTCTGTTTTGTCAGAATTCAGAAGCAAAAAGTTCTCACATAACCACTGTTTAATACTGGTCAGACAGTTAACTAAAGAAGACAATTTAGACAACTCAGTTTCCTTAAAGGAACAATACAGTTGGATGTCATCCGCATATAGGTGGTAAGATATGTCGCTAAACTGACTAATAACCTGACCGAGAGGAAATATATACAAGAGGAACAAGATAGGACCCAAGACAGAACCTTGAGGTACCCCACACGACAACTCTGCAGTTTCAGACATAATCTGATTCATATTAACACTAAAACTTCTACCAGACAGGTAGGATGAAAACCATTTTAAAACTGATCCCGATATACCAAACAGATCACAAAGTCTATTAATCATAATATTATGATCAACTGTGTCAAAAGCTGATGAGAGGTCCAATAGGACCAACACTGAATATTTTTTAGAGTCAGCTGACATCATAATATCATTTGAAACTTTAAGTAACGCCGTTTCTCTGGAATGTTTTTTGCGAAAACCAGACTGAAATTTGTCGAATAACTCGTGTTTCTCTAGAAAAAGAGTGAGTTTTTCTGCTACAACTTTTTCTAGAATTTTTGACATAAAAGGAAGCTTCGAAATTGGTCTATAGTTTTTCAGTTGTAGAGGATCCAAATTAGTTTTTTTAAGTACAGGCTTAACAACAGCATGTTTAAAAAAAACAGGAACGACACCATTTAGGAGTGAAGAATTAAGCATCTCAACAATACAGGGGCCAATGGAGTCAAAAACTTGTACAAATAGCACAGTAGGGACAACATCCATAAGACAAAATGATGATTTCATGGAATGTAACAGAGAGGTGATGTCATATAACGTCACAGGTGTAAAGGTGGACCAACCAACGGCAGGAGACAGGTCAAAGGCAAAGTTCTGGGCCAATGATGGTGCAATGTTGGCCCTAACATCTCTGATCTTATTAACAAAAAAGTGGAGGAATTCATTACAGTCAGAACTAGATAACACAGTTGTTTGAGAGCTAGTTTGAGAAAATATTGTATTAATGGTGTCAAATAAGATTTTGGGATTGTGCTTATTCGAGGAAATAAGTTGAGAGAAAAAGCACATTCTCGCCTTTTTCAACATCTCATTCAAGGTGACCATAAGATCTTTAAGGTGGAGCCTATGAACCTCGAGTTTAGAAGATTTCCAAAGACGCTCCACTTTTCTACAATTTCTCCTAAAACTTAAAATAGCTTCATCAACCCATGGACAGGCTTTTTTGTGGGAGACAGCGCTCAGTTTCATTGGTGCTACTTTATCTAAAATCGATAAGCACTGACCATTAAAAGATCGGATAAATTCATCAACATCAGTGCATCCCATCAGAGAACATGGGTCAAACAAGGCAGAGAACCTCTCTGCAGTGTCTTGATTAATAATCCGCCTTTGTGTCATAAATCTCTGGGGCGGAGGATCTTGAGGAAAGTTAATATTAAAAAACACACAACTATGGTCACTCACATGTACATCTTCCACATGTGTATTTACTATATCTAGACCAAGAGAAAAAACAAGGTCCAGGGTGTGACCCTTAATGTGCGTGGGTCCAGTAACGTGCTGAATGAAATTAAAAGAGTCTGTAATAGAAAGGAGATTAGCAGCTGTGTTGCATGTATAATCATCAATATGCAAATTAAAATCCCCAATAATTAAAACCTTCTCAAGTTTGATGATAGATGATAAAAAGTCAGTAAAGTCAGTAAGAAAGACACCTGCCGGGCCAGGAGGGCGATAAATTAACACACAGTAAAAAACATTAGAAGAGCCTACTTTAAGCATTTGAGATTCAAAAGAGGAAAAAATTTCTGAGTTAATCACTCTACATATGAAACTGTCACGCTGCACAACAGCAAGCCCACCACCACGACGTGCCAATCGGGGCATCCCAGTAACGGAACAGCCAGCAGGACAGAGCTCATTTAGGTGAATAAACTCATTTTCCCTTTGCCACGTTTCCGTAAGAAACATAAAATCAATATTCTTGCTCATAAAAAGCTCGTTAAGAAAAAACGATTTGTTAGAGATGGAACGGGCATTAAGCAAGGCAAAGTGGAGTAATGTAACGTTCGGTAGACCGGCATCAAAAACAGCTGATTGTGACGGAACTGACCGTAAACAGCTGACACAGTCACGAGGTCTCCAGTTGCGGCGAATTGTCAGTCGCTGGTCAGACACCACAGAAAACATCGGTAACGGCAAGTCCACCACGATCCCATCAACAAATTGCTGGTACACGCAAAGTCCACATCCAACCGGTTGAGGAGCATTTTCACTCGTATTTAGGGGGAAAACTGGTCGCAGCCACCGGAATCGTTCACGGCAATAAGGCCAGAGCACACCCGTCCAGGATTGGTGCCTTCTCTTGACTTGAACGCCAGCTCTGCAGCCCCTTCTCTTCGGTCTCTTCCTAGGCTTCCCAGGTCCCCTGGTTGTAAACAGGAGCCGGTACTCAGGTGATGAGGGAGGACGCACAAACAGGGGCGGGAAGGTTTGTCTGAAACTTTCCCAACTTTCAAAGAGTCTTTCCATAGACACTCTGATGTCCAACAACGAGCGTCGATCATAAGTCCGAGCAGCAGAGACACAATAGTCAGACGATAGGGCTGATATGGCAACAAATAGGGTGAGTACAAACATAAAGAGTTTACACAAATGCGATGCGGCAGCGGCCAAGCCAAACACAGGCGCCATCTTGCGAGATGTACAGCTTTAGTGCATCAACACCTTTAGTGCATCAACATGAACTGATAATTACAGACAGGTGACGGGGATCGGGACAAACGAGGGCTAAACCAAATCACACAGATCTACAGGGGGAGACAATGGGAGAAACCAAAGACATGAACTGACTGAACTGTCACAATTTGAGGGTATAGGGGGCGATTTCGGATACAGCCAAAGACATGGAAATGGTCGAACCTAAAGCGGGTTTTAAATCGGATGTGTGGAAGCATTTCGGTTTCTCTGTCTGAAACCTGTCTCTGTCTGAATATGTGAGTGAATGAGGTGAGTGTTCTCAAATACTCATTCAGCACATGGGCCAGCTGCAATTAGTAGGCTGCTATTTTTATTTTTTTCTGAGTTTTCAAGAATAATAAATAATTCAAGAAAAATTGAAGTTCCTGTTTCAAAGTTTACAGATAGATGGCTAATTTGTATGCCATTGATATGTTCAGTGTTCATGTAAACTGTTTAATAAACACTTCTGGCATTTTTTTCGAGTCTCTTCATTAGTTTTTTTTTTCCTGTAAATGATTCAATAAATACCGTACCGTGCCATTCATACCAAGGTATTACCGTACCGTGAAGTTTTGATACCGTTACATCCCTACTGCATACGTATTTATGTTTAGATTTAGGTTATGATTTGGACTTTCCTATTAAACATAATAAATACAATTTTAGCACTAAATATGTTATATTAGTACTAAATGAGCTACATATTGTAGCATTATGGAATACAGTACATAGTTTATGGAGTCATTAAGGAACCAACACCATTAATTAGATTTGATTCCAAGCCAAAATAATTAGATTGCTTAAGAATCTCATCCTACACATGGCAAACACAGACATCTGGTAATCCATATCCATTAATAGCTGTAGGCAGATTCAACCAACACTGTTAAAAGGCTTTTACAGAATGTTAAATGACTCAGTAGGGACATCAAATGTGCACCAAGTAAAAGGAATGTTGAGAAAGCGTGAACAAAGACAAATCGACAGAGAAACAACCCATAATTAAAAACTACCACATGGGAAATCTATGCAACCAGCTACCACAAACATATTCACAAGCACCTGCAATTATCTTACACTTACCAGTCAAACTCATAAGCAGCAGACTTCACCTACAGTAAACAGCTTTTTCATGGTCACAGTCAACCTCTTCACAGAAAACCACTTATCTATGTGACAGAACCGAGAGTGTGTATCTGGTCGGTATCTCGCTGTGAGACTGATTTAATCTAATCTGCAGTTTTTCATTCAGGCTTGGCTCCAGGACAGGAAATGAAAATAATCAGTCTGTATAGGGTTATTTGTAACTAGCTTTGAAAAAAGGAAATGGTGCAAACATCACTGCTACTATTTTTTATTTAAATAATAAATGTTTCTATTCAAAGCATTTTGCTTCCTTAGGTGGTTAGGTGTATTTGTGTCTTGCAGACATATTTTTTTTCTATTTTAATATGGTCTAAATCAAACACGTCTGTGTTTTTTTCTTATACAACCTCTATACAAATTGTAGAGTAAATTCCATACTATGTTGGCTCCTCTGAGAAATCTAATCCTGTCCCGATACCAACATCTGTGATTGCGCTATATTATTGCTCTTCTCATTTATATTGACCTTCATCAAATACCATATCTACAGCTAAACTTCTGGTGTGAAATCCCAGTCGCATCCAAATCAATATATGATAGGACAGACTTCCTCTGTTAATAACTAACTCAAATGTCACTTCGAAAACGAATCTCCTCCGAATAGTGCTAATGAAGGCAGTGTTTTACAAGGAAACCTCATTTTATCCTATAGCGCCTTTAATTCACCTTCTTTAGACAGTGTGTGACAGCTCACCCTCTTCTGCTCTCTGTACTGACCACGCAGGCGCTCGTCAAGTCTGCGTGCAGCTGTAGCCCACTGCGCAGCCAATCTGCGCATACGCCTCCTCATGAAGCTTAGCGATTCTTTGCCCGAGCCGACACGTTCCAACAGTAGAGACAGATCGGAGCGGAAAAATGCCTTTAGAAAGAGAAAGGGTTTGAGAAAACAGGCAAAGAACCATCAATCATTGGTAATTACACATTTATAATGATGAAACGGCAATTTAGCACATTTAGATACAAGGATACACAGTAATATGCTGTTCTGCCCATGGATATCTAAAATATTGCTACTAAATGGCTTGCTACTAAACTCTGAATATCTTTTCAAAGATATAACCTGTGAAATCCAGTGATTTGTTCTTAAAAGCTCAAACGCAATACTAAAACACAGCTTGAATGAATGGACTATAAATGGTCTGTGGACATGCGTTTGAGGTTAATCAGCATTTTGCAAATGAAAGAATTGTCATTTTAAAATAACAGATTGTGGCATATTTCTAAAAGAGTTCTGGCTTAGACAGGTAATAGCTGTGTGGAATTTACAGAGGTAATTTTGCTAGGCAGAAAAAAATGCTACAGTATTTTATGCTCTATGAAGGAAAAATGAATAAAATGATATCTCATTTCAGTCTTAGCAGGGCTTAGTGGCATGCTGAATAACAGTTAAACAGCTGGAACTCTCTCACTTGAAATAACACACTGTGAGAGTAACTAACCAGGTGAGAACACACACACTGTTCACACAGTCTCTGTTCTAAAACCCACTGAGCTGCCTTGCTTTCTACAGCTTACTAAGTCAGCATTCTAAATGAAATAAAAGTGACTGATTTGGAATGCTGCATAGGTAACAACTTGTGCATTCTCGGATTGCCTTCTCAATAAAACATACCTGCAATACTGCCAATGTAGGAAACTCATTTGGTTTTGGAAAACAGCCAGGCGATCCTAGCCATAATCACACCTCACTAACTCCTACACTTCCCTGTTGCAATTAATTCAGTGTAGTGAATTCAGTGTTATTGACTCTTTCAGGCACTCACCTGTCTTTTTGGCAGGCTGCTGGTTGTGGGGTGGCTGCTTTGATTCCTCCAGGTCTGCGGGGGGCAGAACCACTCAACTTCACTAAGGTAGACGAGGAAAGAGCAGTCGGAGCCGTCTACTCCATAAAAGGCGTAGCAAGGGTCCGATGTCCACCTGGCTCTCATCCACTGGAAAATTAAGAAATGAGTAACAGTTAACTCTGAAAGTTGTCATAAGGGGCTTTCGTACTGCATAGTTCTAGAAACTAGACAGCATGGTGCTTCCTAGAAAACTAATTTCTTCCTCTGGCCATTTTCCTGGTTGCATTCGCACCTGCAGCAAGAACTCTGAAGCAGGATAGCGATGTCTTTATTCGTGGCATTTACAAATACCAACAACCGGTGTACTGGTGAAGCCTTTTTTTTTTTTTTTTGGTATTTTACAGAGAGGACAGAGGTGTGATACCTGAACCGAGTGTGACAGGAACCATCAAATGATCAGACATTTTTTATAAATGTGCCTTAGAAAAAAAAAAGAAAAAAAAAAAAAAACATCACTGGTGTGCATCTTGAGACAAAACAAAGCCACTAATATATTTTACGATCAGTCAGTGCAAGTTTCTTTCTGTTGAAACAGCTCAGACTTACTGTCATGATCTGGGCTGTGGGGCTTCCCTCAGCCACCTGAGGTCACTGTTCCCTTTCCTTGCACTGCACTTCCCTGATTGTTCACTCCTGTCGTGTCATTAGCAGCTCATCATCTCACACCTGTTCACTATTACTCAGACTATAAGAAACTCTCATTTCCCACCCATCATCGTGTCTGCATTGTCTTCGTATGTGTGTCTCTGGCTCCTGGATCTCCTGATCGTGTTTTTGGTTTACTTTCTTTTGGTTCTAGTCGTGTCTGTGCCGTGTTGGCCTTTTGTTTGTTCTGTTTTATTGTGTTTTGTTTCATTAAAGTCCTTCCCCTGCATTTGGACCCAGACCTCCTTCTCTAACATGACAGAATGCAGACACCAAGGATGGGTCCAGCCGGGAAGAATTTTTTCAAGGAGGCGGCATCCCCTCGCTTGGCGGCGGCGTACGCCCGCTTGGGGGCTCTCTGTTCCTGACGCGGCGGTGACCGCGCCCTCTGTTCCGGACGCGGCGGTGACCGCGCCCTCTGTTCTTGACGCGGCGGTGACCGTGCTCTCTGTTCCTGACGCGGCGGTGACCGCGCCCTCTGTTCCTGATGCGGCGGTGACCGCGCTCTCTGTTCCTGACGCGGCGGTGACCACGCTCTCTGTTCCTGACGCGGCGGTGACCGCGCTCTCTGTTCCTGACGCGGCGGTAAACGCTATCTCTGTTCCTGAGGCGGCGGTAAACGCTATCTCTGTTCCTGAGGCGGCGGTGACCGCGCCCTCTGTTCCGGACGCGGCGTTGACCGCGCCCTCTGTTCCTGACGCGGCGGTGACCGCGCTCTCTGTTCCTGACGCGGCGGTGACCGCGCTCTCTGTTCCTGATGCGGCGGTGACCGCGCTCTCTGTTCCTGAAGCGGCGGTGACCGCGCTCTCTGTTCCTGACGCGGCGGTGACCGCGCTCTCTGTTCCTGACGCGGCGGTGACCGCGCTCTCTGTTCCTGACGCGGCGGTGACCGCGCTCTCTGTTCCTGACGCGGCGGTGACCGCGCTCTCTGTTCCTGATGCGGCGGTGACCGCGCTCTCTGTTCCTGAAGCGGCGGTGACCGCGCTCTCTGTTCCTGACGCGGCGGTGACCGCGCTCTCTGTTCCTGACGCGGCGGTGACCGCGCTCTCTGTTCCTGACGCGGTGGTGACCGCGCCCTCTGTTCCTGACGCGGTGGTGACCGCACCCTCTGTTCCTGACGCGGCGGTGACCGCGCCCTCTGTTCCTGACGCGGAGGTGACCGCGCTCTCTGTTCCGGACGCGGCGGTGACCGCGCCCTCTGTTCTTGACGCGGCGGTGACCGCGCCCTCTGTTCCTGACGCGGCGGTAAACGCTATCTCTGTTCCTGAGGTGGCGGTGACCGCGCCCTCTGTTCCTGACGCGGCGGTGACCGCGCTCTCTGTTCCTGACGCGGCGGTGACCGCGCCCTCTGTTCCTGACGCGGCGGTGACCGCGCTCTCTGTTCCTGACGCGGTGGTGACCGCGCTCTCTGTTCCGGATGCGGAGGTGACCGCGGACGTTCCACTGGCGGCGAGGCCAGCTCACGTTCCCCTGGCTGCGGTGCCCGCGGACGTTCCTCTGGCGGCGAGGCAAACTCACGTTCCTCCACTGCACGGGCCTGGCCCGCCGTCCCTCCCCCTGATTCACCTTCCACCGTTCCTCCTCCCTCCTGGATTTTGTTTGGAAACGTCTGGAAGCCGTTCCCTTGAGGGGGGGTAATGTCATGATCTGGGCTGTGGGGCTTCCCTCAGCCACCTGAGGTCGCTGTTCCCTTTCCTTGCACTGCACTTCCCTGATTGTTCACTCCTGTCGTGTCATTAGCAGCTCATCATCTCACACCTGTTCACTATTACTCAGACTATAAGAAACTCTCATTTCCCACCCATCATCGTGTCTGCATTGTCTTCGTATGTGTGTCTCTGGCTCCTGGATCTCCTGATCGTGTTTTCGGGTTCTGTTTACTTTCTTTTGGTTCTAGTCGTGTCTGTGCCGTGTTGGCCTTTTGTTTGTTCTGTTTTATTGTGTTTTGTTTCATTAAAATCCTTCCCCTGCATTTGGACCCAGACCTCCTTCTCTAACGTGACACTTACATTTTAGTCTGGTACTAGGCTTAGCCCTGTCTGTGAAACCTGGGGAAAATAAACAAAAGTATTGGGACACACTTCTTAACCCTTTGGGGTCTGAGGATGTTTTGGGGCCCTAGAGTCGTTTTGACATGTTCTGACATTTGTGTTTTTTTCAGCATCCTAAAACGTATTACAGTTTTTTCTGATGGCTTAAACCCTAACTATGATTCTTATAGCACAATTTCTAAAACTATTACAGTTTTTTACAGACGCTAGGACACATTTCTCAACACTTAGGTCACTTTTGCAAAACTCTTCACACAGTGAGCACAACAGAAGTGTATGTGGGCTAAACTGAGAATCAGTTATCATTGTTTTGGCACAAAATGCATTCAATGACTACATCTCTCAAATTTCATGAATTCTTTTCTCACTCAGACACAACAACTGACAAAAATCTTTGTACGTACATGACATTTTGCACGTGCTTACGTACTGTTTTCAAAACTGTTAAACTTATGTTCAAAACAATAACATAACGCAAAACTGAATAAGACAGCAAAATTCAACAGCAATATTTTATTGAAACATATTTCAAATCTAAAAATGCAGTAGATTAGCATTACTATTGTATCTGTATCAGTGGATGGTGTGTATACAAATTCTTGTATTTTGGAATTACTTAGTGCAAAAAATAAATAAATAAATAAACAACATAAAATATTGACGAATTCTGCATCATGTCTGATTCATTCCAGTAACATATATTGCAGTTATAAACAATATATATTGCAATTATAAACAGAGATGTGTCCTTGTTTTACACAAGAAAACACTGTGTAATGCTACATGTTGTTAGTGTTTTTTAGATCATTGTTTTGTGGGTGACAAAGTGTGTTTGTCAGCTGTCAACCTTTGCTAGTGTTCTGGAAGAATGAGTTTATTTGAGACCTGAATAAAGTGTTTTGGTAGTTGTAGTGCATTTTGAATGTGAAATGAACTGATTTGCCAAGCTGAAAGTTGGTTAGGAGAATTGTGTGAAGAGTTTTGCAAAAGTGTATTGAGAAATGTGTCCTAGCGTCTGTAAAAAACTGTAAATCTGTATTCCGTTGTTTTTGTGAAGCAGAAGCTTTATGCAGCACTTTTCCACACAATTACAGTTCATAGACATCTGTGAAGCTCCAAAAAGGATCACTTTTATGGCTAATTACTGGCACTTACCACATTGTATGTCTAGATTTGGCAATCTCTGCCATGTGGTAGAATCCAATGTAACACAAGAGACACTGTCCTTCTGGTTAACAACACATTCATCTTTCAGAAAGTTAGAAAACCTAACTTTGTGCAGTTTTCCAGGCACAGGTATTGGACGTCTCAGGTGCATTCAAGAAAAAACAGAATTGTTGATGTTTTCATGCCCTAAGGAACATGGTTTTATTACTTTAGCCTTTGTTTTTATTTATTCATTTATTTCTGTACAGTGGTTGGGAAAAGAAACAGAACATGAAAACTATTATATACACCAGCTCCAAATGCTTCCCAATTCCTACTGTGAAATATAAAAAATGAGTTTTTATTGAAATATTAAATCAAGCCATTTATATTACACAACAATTGCAAAAGTACACTTTTTCAAAATAGAACATTTGACTAGATAATCTGCAGTATTCATCCAGTCTATATTAAGATAGATTAAGGTTAGTTTACACACTTAAAAATAAAGGTGCTTTAAAAGGTTCTTCAAGCGATGCCATAGAAGTACCATTTTTGGTTCCACTAAGAACCATTCAGTCAATCAACCATCTCTTTCTTACCTTTTTATAATCTGAAGAACCTTCTTTTGCCACAAAGAACCTTTTGTGAAACAGAAACGTTCTTCAGATGTTTAAGGTTCTTTATAGAACCATTTAGACAAAAAAGGTTATTCTATGGCATTGTGAAGAACCTTTATTTTTAAGAGTGTAGTTAAGTTTGAATTTCATTGTTACAAATGAAGTCTTGTATTCCTTTTGTTATTCAGAGTTTTTGGTTGCACAGATAAATCCCTGCTTCAGGAGACTGCATTGAAAAATGCATGGCATAATTTACCATATATATAATACATAATGTGCCAACACTATCAGAAAAATCTCTTTGACTTAAGTTTACCACGGATGATATGTACGTTCATGTATGGTCAAAAAAAAAGAAAAAAAAAAAAAAAAAAAAAAAGAGAGAGATATTGATTTTTTGATTTTCCCAGAAAATCAGTTATCATTGTTTTGGCACAAAACAATTGTAGTGCATTTTGAATGTGAAATGAACTGCTTTGCCAAGCTGAAAGTCGGTTAGGAGAATTGTGTGAAGAGTTTCGCAAAAGTGACCTAAGTATTGAGAAATGTGTCCTAGCGTCTGTAAAAATCTGTAATACTTATAGCAAAACCACTCACTGAGTTTGCAAAACTAAAAGCACAAACCTACAATGTTTTGCTGATTTGGTGAAGGGTTTTCTTATTTGTGTGCAGAGTTTTGCAAAAAATAGCCAATAGTTACAAAAAGTGTGCTTAAGCCATCAGAAAAAACGTCTAGGTTACGTATGTAACCCCGGTTCCCTGAGGACAGGGAACGAGACGCTGCGTCCTGGTGGACACTATGGGAACTGCCTTCAGCGTGACCGGCTCTGAAGCTCTTGTAGAACAACGACAATGAACTTTGACATTGGCCGGCGCCAGCCTATGACATCATCACAAGGCGCCTACCAGTATAAAGGGGCGCTTGTGAATACATCAACCATCTTTTTGTCTGATGAAGACGTAAGTGGGGCCCGAAGCATGGCTACGAGACGCAGCGACTCGTTCCCTGTCCTCAGGGAACCGGGGTTACATACGTAACCTAGACGTTCCCTTCCGGAGGGAACTCTACGCTGCGTCCTGGTGGACACTATGGGAACGTCTATACCAACGCCGCCATGCTGAGGAGTAAGTGAACAACTGACTGAATGAGGAGTCAAGAAGGAACATCACTCCCCACTACCAGCGAGAATCGTTTGGGCCGACGTCATGGCTAGCTCGGCTACCCAAGCACAGAACTCCAAGGAGTGGAGGCCTGATTCTTCTAAGCGAGAGTAGGCCTAACTACACTCACCGCTACAGAAAGTAGTGAAGCTTATCACTAAGCCTTCATACTAAGCGGGGGTTCTGAAGAGCGGAGGCTCCAGAAAGACTTTCTAAACGAGAGGAAGCCTGGCAACACTCTGTGCTTGCGGGGAACTCTGGGAGTGGAGGTCGGAGACCTAACTACACTCAACACTGGAGGTGATTCATGAGGCTCCAAGAACCTAAGCAATAGAACCACCTAAGTGGAGACTATGGAGAGCGGAGGCTTAGCCAAACTCTCAAATGAGAGGAAGCCTGGCGACACTCTGTGCTTATCAGAGGACGACTCTAAGAGTGGAGGTCTCATGACCTAGCTACACTCAACACTGGAGGTGTCCCGTGAGGCTGAATAGCCTATCCGACGGAACTCCCTGAGTGGAGTCTAGAGAGTGGAGGCTTTTAGTCAACTCTCGAATGAGAGGGAGCCTGGCGACACTCTGTGCTTAGCAGAGGAAGACTCTAAGAGTGGAGGTCTCATGACCTAGCTACACTCAACACTGGAGGTAATCAGTGAGGCTCAAAAGCCTAGCCAACAAAACTACCTGAGTGGGGTCTCTGGAGAGTGGAGGCAAGCGGGAGCCTACTACACTCGATCCTGCTAGCAGTGCTACCTGGATTGGAGTTGTAAAACTTAGAGGTTTTGGAACCAACTCAAAAGATGGGAACGAAGGATTTCTCCGCGTAACCCACACCGTATAGGATTTCAGAAAAGGTCCCGGCACACAGGGGGGGCCTTTACCATAAGTATGGATTTCAGAAAAGTGCCTAAGTAGTGCACTTACCACTCATGTGGATTTTAGAGAGTGCTCAGAGACGTGCGTGAGCAATCACCACTCTTTGTGGGTTTGAGGAGGTGCCCAGAGCATAGCAAGGGATTTTGCACCTAATTTCAATCTCTAGGCGGTAGCATGGCCTGGGAGCGGAGTCTAGGAAAGGGGAGGCTTTAGCTGAACGACTCTCTAGAGCGAGAGGAAGCCTACGACGCTCAATCCTTAGGAAACTCTTAGAGTGGAGGTCTCAATACTGACCCTGCTTGAGGGGAGACCTGACTACACTCAACGCTCAGATAAATGACAGGACTCACAGGACAGCTCAGATGCTGAAAGCAGAGCTATATAAGTGGAGGCTCCGAGATTGAGTCTCTCAAGGAGAGAAGCCTGCAACACTAGGTTTTGGTGAGTGGTAGTTAGCACTTCCCCAAGAATAGTCAGCGAGGCACAAAGGGGCCAGCTGTTGTCACTGTGAGGATGGGCCTGGAAAGTGAGTTTTAAGGGTGAAGGTCTTAAGATAACTCTCACAGAGAGGAGACCTGATACACCGTGCTACAAAAATGGAGTTGGAAACTTAAAGGTTTTTTTAGACCAACTCGAAAAAGGGAGATTCGAAGGATTCCCTTGGTAGCAGATTACTCACAGACGGCCTATCTGGGGAGCGGAGGCTTTAACAGAGACCTACAAGCGAGGGAGCCTAGCGACGCTCGATCCATCTGGGAAAGCTCTAAAGAGTGGAGGTCTACCAAAATGATCCTCTATCGAGTGGAGACCTGACTACACTCACGCCTGAAGTACTGGAAGCGGAGTCTCTGGAGAGCGGAGGCTTGATACAAACCTTCTCGAGATGAGGAAGCCTGACAACGCTCAATCCACTAACTCTTAGGAGTGGAGGTCTCAAACAATAACCCTCAGATGAGGGGAGACCTAGCTCCACTCACGCTTAAATGTACTAGAAGCGGAGCTTCTGGAGAACGGAGGCTTCATAGGGAACTCTCTACATGAGAGGAAGCCTGCAAAGTTCAATCCACTGGCTCTGGGGAGTGAAGGTCTCAATAATACCCTTTCGGAGAGGGGAGACCTGCTATACTCTACGCTCCACGGTACATGAGCTCACAGAAGAAGTCTACACGTAAGACTCTGTAGAGTGGAGGCTTCATGTGAATCTCTTAGGAGAGAACAGCCTAACAACACTCGGGCTTGGCAGAGGGGCACTTAGCACAATACCAAAAGTAGTTAGCGAGGCCTAACGGGGCCTACAGCTATACACTGTGAGAATGTACTGGAAGCGGAGCTTCAACCGTGGTAGGAAGTCTGGGAGTGGGGGTCTAACAACACAACTCACTAGAGTGAGGGGAGACCTGGCTACACTCAGCCCCTATATCAGCACACGTTTAGTGTAAGTAGCGAGGCTCAGGAAGGAGCCTACAAGCTACTAGAGCTGCTTTTTATTACAGGGGATTTTTCTAAACTTCCCTACCTTTAATTTATATTTTAGAAGCAGAGCCCTGGGGAGCGAAGGCTTCAGTGCACTAGCTCGAACGAGCTGCAGCCTAGAGCACTTAGACCCGGGATGTTTGCTTCATTGAAAGAGGGTGGAGATCTCAACCCCGCATCCCAGATTACACTCAGGTAAAGAGCGGAGTCTCTGCACGACTCTTACTGCGGAATGGGGAGTCTACCGTACCCAATAACATTATAAACATGTATAGGCATGTATAATGATTTCTAAGCCTAGCTCACAATAGCGGAGGCTTCAAAGGATGAATCTCCAGGAAGGAGAGGAACCCTGACAGCGCTAAACCCCAACAGGAGTTACTACGAGTGGAGGTCTCAGTACACTACCTCAGACACGAGGGAAGACCTGGCTACACTCGACACTCAGGGACCATAGGAGCTCAGTGTGGAGCTCAAATACTAAAGTCTCACCCAAGCGGAGCTGGTAGACAAACATTATACCTACATATACACATATGCACATTTTCATGTATGTTTCAGTTCATGTACCGGGCCAACAGATTGAGTTTATCAATCTAACATCGACCCGGGCCCAGAGAGTTATGGGGAAAAAAGGGCAGGCGGCCGAACGATAGTGAAGGGGAAGGGAGAGGATCGTTTCCTTACGATCCCTTCTCCTAAACTGCGCATCACGTCTCCTCTGAGACCTACCCCTCCCAGGAGGGGGGGGTCTCGAGTGGCCACACAAACCACCTGGCCCTGCCCCCGGCCCACAGGCCAAGAGAGGCCAGGCTCCCCGTGCGTTTGGGTGGGGATGAAGACCGGTGAGGAATAACAGACCCAAAGGATCCACGGGTCTTCATCCTCCAGCAGATCAGCCTGGTACGCCTGCAACACTGCCACTGTGTGCAGGCGGCACCAGGCTGAACCGCTGCCGCGTATGCCCTCAGCTTTTTTTTTTTATTTTTTTTTTTATGGAACCGATGGCCTGCCATAATCACGCACTCACTCTGCACCAGCAGAATTAACATGCTGATATAGAAGAGTGCGGGCTGGCTATGGTTTATCCCATGCCTTCCCGATCTTATTATATAGATCAGGAAGGAATGGGATGCACATGGGGACTGGTCTGTTATGGCCAGGGAGAAATTGCCAGCATAAACTGCTATGAGCAACCTCCCCCTGCACGTACTTTGAACGCAGATCAAAGCAGACCGCAGCGCGGTTCATAACAGACAGCAGCTGATCATACGCGGGGCAGGCAGGCTGTGAGAGCTCATAACAGCCACATCCTACTCGTCTGGCTTAAAACCAGTAGAGCACTTGCTGCTATATCAAAGGATGTCAGTTTCTTAGAACAACACATCCTTCGGCCGCAGCTCGCCCTCGTCCACGGCTGACGAGCGCGAGAGATTACACATCTCTCAACTCGTGACCGCGCTTCATCTGTAACCGCCGCGGGCTCGTTCTCCGTGCAGCCTCGGCTGCCACGGGACCCGAGCCGCGCCGGGCAGATAAATGTCCCAATTCCCTCGGGAAAAGGGACAACGAGAGCAGAGTTTCTTTAGAGAGAAACTCTCACAATGAACGCGCTCTGCACTCTCAAGTACAGAGCACGTGTGCTCTTCACCCAAACTCACATAACAAACAGAATGTGCACGTCATCTGGTGTCAGATTTCTCTGACACGGAATCCGCACACTTCCTGAACTGTTTACTCTAGGAATCGTCATTCTACTCACGCTTAGAGCAAGGCCAGTCTGAAGGACAAAAAGATGGTTGATGTATTCACAAGCTCCCCTTTATACTGGTAGGCGCCTTGTGATGATGTCATAGGCTGGCGCCGGCCAATGTCAAAGTTCATTGTCGTTGTTCTACAAGAGCTTCAGAGCCGGTCACGCTGAAGGCAGTTCCCATAGTGTCCACCAGGACGCAGCGTAGAGTTCCCTCCGGAAGGGAACTGTAATGTCTAAAGTCTAAATGTCTTAAGATTACACTGTATTCATCACAAAGTGGGCTACAATAATATGTGAGCAGTATAAATGTTCATGTTTGTGTTTTTGAGAAAACAACGTTTATGCATGGTTAGTGAAGTCACTGAAATAACGCCATGAAACTCATTTGTTCACATACAATTTGAGAACAGGATGTCGTAGACTTGAGTTTTTACTACAAAATGAGAACAGAAAACAATATATTGATTAAAATTTTCTAAGCAGTGTTTTGTGATCGAAAGGGAGTATGCAAGGGAGTGACAATTATCATGAATATTTAATGATTCACATCTGAGAGACAAAGGACCATCCTCTGTGTGACAACAACACTTTGCTGATTCCATAGCTGAAGAGCTCCAAGGTTTCACTGGCATTAATGTCAGCACAAAAACTGTTCAGCAGTAGCTTCATGGAATGGGATTCCATGGACAAGAGACTGCATGCATACAAGCCTAACATTGCCAAGTACAACCCCAAGCGTTGGATGTAGTGGTGTAAAGCAGTGGTGTCCACTCCTGCTCCTGGAGGGCCAAAGTCCTACAGATTTTAGCTACAGCCAGCACCAACACACTTGCCCAGAAGTTTCTGGTAAGTCGGAAGACCTTAGGTGTGTTCGAGCTCATGCTGCGCTGTGCAGACCGATCGGCGAGATTAGCCGAAAGCAGTCGGGGAGGAGCTGAAAACGGAGCCGTCAAGTCGGACACGTTGGGGATCTCGTTGCTTCCTCAAACATGGCAGATCACGTGGCGTTTGCCTACTTTAATGCAGCTGAATACTATAAGTGGTCTGTATGAAAAAATACAATAATAAACTTATGCACAAATCCAATATAAAGAATTTAAGGGAAAAAAAGATCAGTCAAAAGATCGTAAACTATTTACGAAATGGCATGCAAATTGATTTGTTATGCAATTATATGGATTAAAGCACGAAACACGCGTGATCATCGTCATGTGGTGAATGTGGCCAATCATGAGAAGCTGTGACGTCATCACAGCCTGGTGCAGTCCCTCCTGAAACGCTGCGCTGGCTGAGCAAGCCGGCTGTTCTCGAAACGCTCTCGCGTTACTTTGATGCCACACGTGAACGTCACGTGGCGTCGGCGCCGGTTCAAGTCGAACAAAATTTCTAACCGGCATGCACTACTTCAAGTCAGCCGCCGATCGGTCTGCGCAGCGCCGCATGAAGTCGAACGCACCTCTTGATTAGCTGGTTCAGTATTGACATGGTGTAACATGGTGTAAACTATGCTACCACTGGATACTGGAGCAGTGGAAACTTTTTCTGTGGTGTGACGAATCATGCTTATCTGTTTGGCAGTCTGATGAGCAGGTCTGGCTTTTTGGTGTATACCAGGAAACTGTTACCTGCCTATTGCACCAGTGTTTGTTGGTGGAGGATAATGGTTTGGGGCCGTTTTTCAGGGGTTGGGCTAGGCCCCTTACTTCCAGTGAATCGAAATATTGATGCTTCAGAATAAAAAGACATACCAACTACATTTTAATGTCTATGTATTTAGAAAGTATCACTGTTAGTGTAATAGTCAGGTGTCCCATTGAAGGTGAACCTTGACATTGTTCCCCTCAAGTTTTACCAGTTGAGCATCAGGACATAAAAGAGAGCATGGTGGTCTTTAAAGAAAAAGGTTGAGTCAGTTCAGGTCAAAGGGTCTTATTTACTCAGCAAACCATTACAAGAGCACAGCAAACAAAACTCTAAATGCTTTCATAGCCAGTGATTATTTTAAGCAAATGTGCATGCTTTGCAAGCAAAGATTGGTTTGATTTAACTGCTTTCAGGATTGTTTGGAATAGAACTGTTGAACAAACATTTGACCTAACAGAAACTGTCATCCATACAATAGTCACTTCACATGGATGATGGATGGTGTCATACTTATTTGAATAAATCCAGACCTGAATGACTCACTGAACAAAACGTGTTATGTATACACATAAAAAAAAAAAAAATGGATATCCATTGGACTGAATAAAAAGCAAATTCATACTGGTACAGCAGACAATGCAACACATCTTTTAGCAGTTCAGCCATCTGTGTGTGTATCAGAAGCACAGAATGTACGACAAGCAAATTTAAGACCCTAATTTCAACAATTAAAAAAAGCACAACACTTTGGTATGGTGGAATTTAATTAGTGAAAATCAGCAGCAAAAACATTAGTAAATAAAGTGAGATTAAATCTATAAACTCTATTTGATGTATAATTCAATTATTGTTTCATAAAGTTTAGTGTTTGCATTCATTTTCAGGAATATAGAAACAGTTATTGCTGAAGACTGCTGCTGAAATACAGTATATCCCATTATGTTTTCTTATATGTATCTGCACATATTTTATGTGCACATATATTTTACTAGTAGTATAAGAATAATGAATGAACTTTGTAAGGTAAGGTGAATGCAATTTCACTTCCGTGCATTGTATTTCAGTCTTTTATTCACTATTATAAATCACAGTATACACCAATGTTCAAAAGTTTTAATGCAAAGTGAATCAAAAGTTAAGGTAAAAACAGTAAAAATGTTACAAAAGACTCCTTTTGGGGGGAAAAATGTTTTCCACAGAAATATATCAAGCTGTGGTGGTCTACCTCCATAATGCAGCAATACAGCACTCTGAAGCAGTTATGGGATCTGAGCTGCACTGTGTAAAATGCGCTCAGCATAGATTTTCAGGGCGTTTTTGAGCGGTTGCCTGATCTGCATAATTAATTTAGTGAATCGGGGGCTAAAGCAGTGCAGACAGCACATGCAAATAAACAGCTTTCTGAGGGAGCAATTCATTCTTAATAAATTCCCCCCTGTATGCATTAACCACAATACAAATCATTAAATGCATCATAATTATTTTAAACTTTTGACAGCCCAAGATTTTATTTCATAGAAACTCATTTAATGCAATGGGGAAATATGCAAATGCAAAATGTGTGGGAGAAGAATCTCCATGTAGGTACTTTAAGTGTAAATATGTGCAGAATAGAGACAGAAAAAGACTAGTGAGGATAAACGTTGTGTCACACAGGGCAAAGGTGTGAATGATTGCTGAGCATGCTATGTAAACAACTTGTTTATCACAGGTTACGCATGTAGTTCATGAAGACTAAAGAGTCTATCCATCCATCCATCCATCCTTTGAAAGTCAATGGCTCTTATACTTACGTATACTTATGTATTTTCAGCATTTTAACATACAATAACCCCCCTAACATTCCCATTTGGTTATTTCTTTGGGAACCAAAAAATAATGTTCTAGGAACCTTCCCTGTTGGTTATTTTTTAATAACCTAAAGAGAACCCTTCCAGAACATTCCCTGCAGGTTACTTTTAGTTGTTATAACCATGTAAACTAAGTAAAACTTTGCAGATGTTTCTGATTAGTCTAATGCTGAAATGTGTATATATGTACTTTTTTTGCAGAATTTCATGTCTGAAATAAGCTTTCAATAAAGTGTAGACATCCCAGTAGTCAAGTCGCATTATAATGATAATATAATTCCAATTTTATAGCTGAAATTAAGCCAAGGTTAAACATAGTCTGAAAAGCATATCATAAACACGGTTTGTTTGTTTGTATGTTTCTTCACTGCATGCCTCTGATCTTTCTCCTGTCTTCCACATAAAGCCGCACACTCACATGATTTAAAAATGAACGGTCGTTTTGTTTTACTGACTGACTAACACTCGTTAATTCATCTCTTTGCTAAATAATTACTTATAATTATTATATGTTCACAAGTAATTATTGCAATTTCAGAGAGATCTGACAAGTCTAATCGAATAGAAACATGATATTAACCTAGAGGTTTTCATTTATGGACCGAAAGAGAGAAGCACGTCACCGTTAATTCAGTGGTAATAAATGAATATAATGTTATCCTAGTCAAAGAAATGTCTGCAAACATAAAATTCACATTTTTAAAACCCAATCTTTTTTGAAATCGTTGGCTGGCTTGATTAGTTACGGCTTTGATCAATGAAAAATGAAGTGTGTTTTGATTGGTTAGCAGTCCCACTGCGTTGCAATTTTGCAAACAGCTTAGATGGTGTTTCAGTACTGCCACTCCCGTTTCCAAAGCAGCAAGTTTCCTGTACAACTGCGCAAGCTAGATTAAAGTGATTCTTGCATTTTAAATATGGATATTTTTCTTACAAAAACACATCGGATCACTAAAGGAGGTTTTACTGACCCCTTCGGAGCCATGTGAGGCACTTTTTATTATGGATCGACTTGTTTTGGACTGATGGAGAGAAACACTTGTCTATGCCATTCAGTCTATGCTGTTCTAAAGCTTGGGAGTGCCAGGATTATTTTTAATATAAAGCCGTTTGCATTCATCTGAAAGAAGGAAGTCATATAAACCTAGGATGCATGCAGGGTGAGTAAATAATACGCTACAGTAGTGTTGGTCCTATCGTTAGCCTGCGAGATCGCAGATACATGATAGTGTCATTATTGTACTAATTTAATTAATTATTTACATGCCCAAAACCAGCACCAGCATAAGGCTAGTGAGGCTATATACAGCGTATGATGAATAAATCTCTTACCACACACTGCATACATCTACCCCACGGCTCCGACGCCGATGATCATCACTCTGTGTTTACATCAGCCACGGCTCTGGATGTGTTTTGAACCTCTATACCACACACGTCAACAGCACGCTCCAGCACGGCTACCGGAGCAGTTTGCGGACACTTTAGTCAATGCTTGCGTTTATACGAGCCGCCCAGAAGCGGCTGTCCATGCTACATCACTAAAGTTAGGCGAATCCCCCACCACACCCACCAACGATTTGAATTTCTGTTTGCGGGATTTATTTGAATGATTTTCTATTGGACCACGTTGTGACTTCATAGCATCCGGAAAACAAACACTGTAGTCCAAAGGAGCCGTTTGTTGTAGCTCTTGAAAAGGGATTTTTTACTAAATATCTCTCTTTGGAGTGGACTTTAAAATGTGTAATTTTGTAGATGTTTTTTTTTATTTTTTTTATGCCCAAACATACACACCACACACTGGCTGAAATTCAAAAAGTGAAAAAGCATAATAGGACCCCTTTAAGAAAACTTTCCTGGCTAACCATAAGGGAACATACTTGAGAATGTTCTGGGGACCAAAAATTGGTAGCTGCGGTACCTAAAAATCAATCCTTATGAATACTGAAATTGAAGCATTGATTTTTATTAATTTCTGCTGCCAGCTTGTTTCGAAGAATAGGCCTACATAATGGTAAAAAAGACTATACTTAAAACGAATAACATTTCTGCAATCGTTTAACCATTACTTATTATTTAACATTTACTTTGTTTGCGATGGGACACAAAAAAAAAAAAATTGAAAATTGAAAATTGAAATTTGAAAATGAAAATAAAATACACCACACTTCATGAAACGTTACAACAAGTTGTACAACAGAAAAACCGAACGCTCACTGGCTCTCGCCTGCTTTGTCACAGATTGCGACATGCCGTGTTTCTGGGGAGGTGTATTTACAGTTTTTTTCAATCGCTAACAAGCGCTTACCCATACTTCAGATACTTTTTCTAAACTCTTAACACAGACTCACACCTACAAAACACAATTGGCCAAATGGATAATTTTCTTCTCAAAAATACATTTTGTTAAATATATACTAACTCTTCATTTCGAAATAGAATACATCTTTCTCTGCACACACTAACTTTACCAAAACACTGGAAATCTGACTCAAAATGAAATTATTCTGTCAAAGAATAACACTTGTCTTCACTTCACAAGATACATGCAGTCAATCAAAGTACACCAGGTTTCAAAATACTGGCTATTGTTGACATTACAAAAACTGCATGGACTTTTTATGTTTCAGTTTTACAGGTATTTGCATGCAAAACATGCAATCCACCATTTTGACACTAAATTTCTTGGTTTGGAACTGTCTGTCCACATGTACAGTAATGTTCACATTCAAAAGCATTTCCAGTAAAAAAGCAAATAAGTTTCTTTTTCTGTTTATTACAGGAGCTACAGTAGAAACATGGTATGATAGAACAGAAAAAGTTTTACTGTATTGCTTACAGTGAACAAAATATCCACGAAACACACAAGAGCATTCTGAACAATAAATAAATAAATAAATAAATAAAAATAACAACAGCAAAAAGCCCAGATAAAAAAAAGGGGGGGGGGGGGTCTAAAAAAAGCACAAAATTACTGTATCTAATCTCTGTGATCTTGAAATGAATTGAATTGAGAATGATTGGTAAATTCCAATTCACTTCCTGGAATGGAATTGGATTTGGAATTGGAATGTCAGGAAACACAAATGAAATCAAATTCCAAAAAATTCCACTTGAGTTGCTAGTTTATAATACATTAAATATTATAAATCACATAAACAACAAACATATAAAAGAAATACAAAGTACTGTATGTTTAGTTGGTTAAGCATGATCATTTCACATGCCAAATTTCAGGAAATTATGATAATTCTATGCAATAAAAAGTGAATGAAATACATGAATGAACATGACTCATTTTTTTGTGAGTTGAGACATATTATGTGGTAATCATATATTGAATGTATAGTACATACAGAAACTTATCACCACTGTCATTCATTTTATTTACTTGCATTTGATCAACTCTATTTCATACATTACTTGGTATTTGTAAAGCATCATAAATAAAGTTAAAATGTATGTCTCTAAATGCAATCACAGATAGATGCTCAGAAACAGCAATAAATGGAATTTATTGGAATTTCTCTGAATTGAATTCCACTTCCTGTAATTCCAATTCAATTCCAACTCTGTTTCCTGTAATTGTTGTTGATTTCCAATTCCAATTCCATTTCCTTCTTTGAAATGGAGTTCATTCCTGAATTGACCCCAACCCTGTTTCCAAAACATCACTCCTAAAATTCCTCCTTTTACTGTATAAGTGTAAATGTAATAGAAAAAAATAACCACTGCCTCTGAGTCTAAGCCAGACTGGAATCAGCTGTGGTTGGCCCAATTTACCCAACATAAATCAGCTGTGTGTCAATTATTCAATTGTTTGTTTATTATCAGCTGAGATATATTTTTGATATTGATATTGTTTTTGAACTGATTTCATTGCAGAAGCAGAGGTTTTTATACTGTATCTAAGGTTTGGAATAATGTATTTGCTATTGTGGGATGTTGTGTGCTAACATTCGTAAATACTACAAAAACAATCCATAATTTTGTTGGGAGGTATAGCTTGTCTGTTAAGAAAATGTAAGCATTGTGGAAATGTGTTCACTGACTGCATATTGGGTGAAAACGACATGAAATTTGTGAATGGTATGGCCATAAAAGACCGATGCTGTGTTAATTGTGTTTAGAGTTTTGAAAATGTGACAACTGATTGGACAAACGCTTGTTAGCGACTGAAAAAAACTGTAAATGAGAAATGTGTGCTTTCATTGAGTGGATCAGGATAATAATCTGGATAATATTTTCAGCGATTGCCAACTTAAATTCTGCTCTGCACCTCATACACACCTTCCATACGCATTATCATTTGGACTGCTTTTGGTGCTTTTTCTTATACTGTACAGAAATAGTTATGGTCAGGTATAGAGGTAGGTTGGATTAGAGACTATAAAAATATATTTTTAATGCTATATGTTACTAAAATGCTCATTTCCCTGCATATTTCGGTCAATTACATTTAATATTGTTTTATATGCGCTATAAAATGGGTAGGTTTAGGCTTGGGGGTGGGTTAAGGGGTCTACAATCTAAATCGCTTATTGATAAAATGATAAAAATTAATATTTGCTATAAAATGGGTTGATTTAGGTTTGGGGTAGATTAAGGGGTCTAAAATCTCAATTGCTTATTGATAAAATGATACAAATGCATATTCACTATAAAATAGGTAGGTTAAGGGGTCTAAAATTTTAAAAGCTTATCGATAAAATGATAAAAATGCATTTATACAAATATGCGTAAATATTAAAAATTTTTTAGCTAAAAATATGTATGAAAATATATGAAATACATATACATTTTAACATCAATAAAAACATATAAAACAGTGATTGTAAATGTTACATATTAATATCTACGTATAAACAACAAGACCAAGCTGTGTGAATACATTTTCCTGTAGTTACTGATGGTGACACTTGTTATACTTGGCTTAAAGGCTGAGCACGTTTTGGCAACGAGTCTGGGATGGTCTGATTGTTAAAAGAAATAAAAAAAAGAAGTCAAACTTGTACTCAAATAAACAACAACAGAAAAGAGACATCATCTAAAAACAACATCATCAATCAAAGAAACAGGTGTGAAAACACTCTGCAAGAAACCCATTTGTTGGGTGCCAGTGTTTGCCTCCACCAATCTGTTTTTCTCTAAGGCGACCAAGAAATAAAAAAGACCAGACATAAAGAAGTGTGAGAGTTTAAAAAAAAAAAAAAGAAAAAAAATCTCTTGTCAACTCACATCCACTTTACTGGCGCAATCCGGGTACCTTGGATCCTTTGGGACTTCGCACTGGCCTGTAACTCCATCTCGGCCTGTAGATGAAAAGGACAGGCAGTCACAGTCTGATAGCACTCTTCCACAGTACAGTAGCTCCACTGTGGAACACCATTGGGATCCAAATGCTCTCTGTTTTAATGAGGCTTTGGGAGAGCCCTCCGAATCTTCCTCCATCTCCTCAACTTTCTTTAAGCTTGCTTTATTAAGCATTATGAAAGCGGCCTTTTGCCCTCGTACCTCTTACATGTCTGAGTAATGCTTGCTCTGGGCTTTGTTAAGAGCTCTGTACTGCTTTGTGTTCAGTTGGGTAGAAAAAAAAAGGAACAGAAAATTGCAAACATCCCCTCGCCTTGATTAATAAACTCCCATCTCTCACTGGTAGCCGGTCCCAGTCAGCCTAATTAACGAAGAAAGAGGTTGTTCTTTGTACAACAGGCTACTTCAGATCCATCAAGCCTGCTCACAGAAAAAGGAATTATGGGCTATTCTGCTTGATTATGAAAAGATACTAAGCAGCTCAAAAACACCCTTGAACTTTTCAATCAGAAGACATCCAATGACTCCCGTGTTTTGAACACACATGGAACATTGATTTAGGAGATTCACTTCCACATCCTGCACTTGTCACTCCTTAAACTTTTAAGTTTATAAATGCCTATTGAATTCTCTTTTGATTGCAGACTCTGATATCTTAGGAAACAATAATCTGAGACCTTGTTGAGGTCTATTTTTAAACTCTTGAGGAGACACTTGTAATACTATTGGCTTCTCTGAGGAGACAAAATGAAGAAAAATTATACTTCATGGTCACTTGATCCTTCAAAAATTATTAAACATGCTGAGGTGGTGCTCTGTTATTATCAGTTATAATTGGTGCTTAATTATTAATAATCATCATTATTATTATGAGTGTTGAAGTTTTTGCTGCTTAATATTTTTATGTGGAAATCATGATGCTTTACTTTATGGGATAATTGATTGATTGATTAATTGATGTTGAATAGAAACATAAAACAGTTTATACAGTTTTTTACGATTGATTAGGCACGATTTTAAAAACAAGGCTCATTTTGTCAAAACCCTACACACAATTCACACATCTACACACACAAGTAGCAGAACATCTCAGATCTTTTGCAAAATGAAACACTTAATTCAAAACTGTACAATAATTTACCAAAAACCTGTTTTGGTACCATATGGCACACACATGGTTCATACAGTTGGATTCTGTTTGAACCACTTACACACCGCTGTGCTCAATCTTAAACACTTGTAACATTTCTACCTTTCTAATGATACAGTCTGGGTTTGATTTGTTTTCTCTTTTTTGAGATATTGTTATAGAATATGAATATATTGTCCAAACACAACACACAAGACAAGTATTGCACCTTGATGAAAGTATTTATTTTTCACCACGTGTAAAATCCTTCAGTACATCATTACAATTAGGCTGCATTTTGCACTGAAAATCAGAACATATTCTAAATACAATATAGTACATAAACTTTTGTGGAGAAAAAAACACCTTAGCATCATCATCTCTTTATGTAGCTGAATATGGGCACTTTGTCCACATTACCCCTGCTGAAAAAAAAAAACAAAAAAAAAAACAGCTAAAACCAGCCTAGGCTGGTTGGCTGGTTTTAGCTGGTCAACCAGCCTGGTTTTAGCTGGTCATAGCTGGTCAGCAGGCTGGTTTAGAGGGGTTTTGGCCACTTTCCCAGCCTGGCCAGGCTGCTCAGGCTGGTCTTAGCTGTTTTTTTCAGCAGGGACAGCCAATGTCCTCCCTCACAAGATGGCAAGGGAAGAATTTTCTCGAATGGCGATTCCATCCTTGCCCAGACTCGGCTTCTAGTAGGTCACACAGGTCTCCTCCATAGCTTGAATGAGGGGCATAACATAGGGTCGGAGATCCTAAACCTTCCACTGCCATGCGTAAGGGAAAAAGGAAAGGAAGGGAGAATGTTGTGGGAGGTACTGTAATGATGGAACAAGTTTCTGGTTGCATTAGTCCAATACCTAGTCTGTCCAATAATTAGTTTGTCTAAAAATGTGAGTATGTGTTCTGTATTGTAAGGACCTATTTTGGCATGCCAGTGTAATGAGTCCATTCTGCATGATTGCAGCATATATAGTGATGTTCCCACAGCGTTGGCCCAGAACATTCAAAATAACTTTGTGGTAAAAGATGTTTCTCCTTATTCCTATTACTGCAACTTACGTCCTTTTTATAGTGCTTACACCTTGATTGTTGAGTTTACAGTTAAGCACCTAAGTGTCTGCACACCTGATGGCCATGTTTAATCAATTGGTTCATATGTGTAGTATTTTGGAAAGCAGTGCCTTAAAATGGCAAAGAAGTGACATTTCTGTAGATTTATGTGTCTAATGTAGAGAAGTGTGTTTAGTGTCTTGCAAAACAATGTGTGTAGTGTTTTGCAAAAAGTGTGAGGCTGAGAATGTGCTTATAGTTGTGTAGATTTAGAGGTTTTGCTCCTTGGGTGTCAGGTTTCACTAACTGTGTGTTATTTTTAATTTTAGTGTTTAGCAGCAAATCAGCATATTATGGTTTCTGAAGGATCATGTAACACTGAAGACAAGGGTAATGATGATTAAAATTCAGCTTCAATCACAGGAATAAATTACATTTTAAAATATTTTAAAAAATATGGACTTCAATATAACATAAGTGTAACTTTTTTGGAAATTGAGATTTATACATCACCTGAAAGCTGAATAAAAAAGGCTTTCAATTAATTTATGGTTTGTTAGGATAGGACAATATCTGGCTGAGATACAACTATTTGAAAATCTGGAATCTGAGGGTACAAAAAAATCAAAATATTGAGAAAATTGCCTTTAAAGTTGTCCAAATGAAATTCTTAGCAAAGCATCTTACTAATCAAAAAGTAAGTTTTGATATATTTATGGTAGGACTTTTAAAAAATATCTTCATGGAACATGAGCTTTACTTAATATCCTAATGATTTTTGGCAAAAGAAAAATCTAAAATTTTGCCTCATACAATGTATTTTTGACTTTTGCTACAAATATACCTGTGCTACTTAAGATTGTTTTTGTAGTCCAGGGTCACATATGTACTTATTCTTATTGTTTGGGATTGTGTCATGTTATTTAACATTTTCACATTGATTGTGAACAGGCACAGTTACTGCAAACTGAGAATTTGATGAAAAACTTTAGGTCAAACGATATTGTGAAGTCAAAACTTAAACAAGAAATGTCAATTAAAATTTCCAAAAAGTCAATTAAAAATACAATTGCAATTGCACACAAGGTGCACAACATAAGAGCTCTCTTAACTAAGCAAGCACAAGAATGAGCTGAATCGTTAAACATTCTGCTCAAATGGCTGAGCTGAAGTAAGAATTCTGTTTGTCTTACATTAATAGTTTAAATAAACCTCCCACACAGCTTGCACATATGCTCGATAAAAACCTGCTGGAATTCCACCAAACTCTGTTGGCAAACTTTAGCGATATCAAACCCTACAGAGGCACTCGTTGTACAAATAGCGGCAAGAGATGATTGGCATTATAAATGATAAAGTCCAATCAAGTTGCATTAAATAATAAAGAGCGAATGTGCTGTCCTGAAAAAAATGGAACTGAGCCCAGACCTCCGCATGTCTAATTTTAAACAGCACATTTTAATACGCTTTTGGCTTACCAAGAGATTAAAATGGGAGTTTTTGGTGAGTTAATCAATCTTGTGTATTATGTGTAGCTCTTCAAGGACTTCACAGACTTAATTATACTTCATGTAAGTTTAGAGACAATGAGCCAACTGTTAGTGAATTATAGAGTATGGAAGAATGGGGAAGTTATACATGTGGCTCCTATAGCTCATTTAAACTTTTTGATTGCAGATTTAGTTCCCTCTTGAAGGAACATCGAACTGCGTCCTCTAGGGGTCGCTATGGGAAGCGCTGTCAGCGTGACTCGTGTCTAAAGCCTACATACAAAAACGACAATAGTATTGGCCGGCGACAGCCTATGACGTCACTTCCGGTGCAACTCGTCACTTCCGGTGCGTCACTATTGGTGCGACTATAGTATAAAAATTCTCTTCTCCTGGCCTCCAGGTCCCACATTACAGCTTGGTATCTTCCAGGTAAGCTTCTGGAAGTTTTTCTTCACAGGATGCCCCTGGGCAGCTCTGCTGGACTCCTGGCCCTAGAGGCTTCCTTACTGAATTTTGCCCAGAGGAGCTCCCTTCCATAGCTATCCACCTTATTACTTACATTAATTTGGGTGAGGGCCCCACCTCTTGTGTAGGACCGAGTGGCTCTCCCCAAGAGGACTAGAGGATGCAGTTCGATGTTCCCTCGAGAGGTAATGTCTCAGGTTACATATGTAACCATGGTTCCCTGAGATACGGAACGAGACACTGCTCTTTGCCATGCTTCGGACGTAAGCTTCAGACAAAAAAGCGATTATTGTGTGGTCGCACCGGTAGCCCTGGAAGTGATGTCATAGGCTGTTGCCGGCCAATATTATTGTCGTTTTTGTATGTAGGCTTCAGACACAAGTCACACTGAAGCCATTCCCCATAGCGACCCCAAAAGGGCGCAGTGTCCCTATCTCAGGGAACCATGGTTACATATGTAATTGTTTGAGATACTGTTATATTATTGATCAATCTCTTATGAAACTCTAGAGGAGACTAATATGAGATTACTGAAACTTTTTTTTTCTATTAAAAAAGCTGAATAGTTAAGTATTAGTCTCAATTTGCTCTCTATTTAATGTGTTTGCCAATTTATATCAAATTATATCTAAATTCCTGATTTTCCTTTCCATACAATTAGTGTTGGGAAAGTTACTTTGGAAATGTAATAGATTACAAATTACAAGTTTCCTTATGTAAAATGTAATAAGTATGTAATGTAATAACTATTTCAATTACTTTATTAAAGTAATGTAACTGATTACATTTGATTACTTTTTGAAATTTAAATTTCCACATTTTTTGGAAAATTGTCTGAACTGTTAATCATTTCGAAACACTTAAAGCAGGCAGGGTTGTCAAGCAGTTCAAAATCCTTCTTCATTTGAATTAAGATTATAATAATTTAATTTTAAAGCACAGCTACAACAAAATATTTTAAGGTTAAATACAGATTTAAAATTATAATATATAGTTTAACAGCCATGATGCTGTTTTTGTAATCAAATCTTTTCATAGCTATGATAGGAAACACTGGCATCTAACAATGCCTTGTTGGAAAAAAGCATATCCACAAACCCAAATAGAAAATAAAACAGTTATCAAATAAACATGTGTCCTAAACATTTGTGTCTCATATTTTAGTGCAGTCAATGCAATTTCAGAAAGAAATCAATCAAATCTGTGTGAAAATATTCAGATGTAACCCCCTTTATAATAACGAACACTCAACACTCCTCAACACTGCCTACAATAGCGCTTGCAACAAAGAAGTTTGGTCCTTGCCACCCAAATATAAATGAGAGATTCACCTCTGTCTGGGATATTAGTCTTCTTCAGAATCTGCTCCATTCGTATAGCCATGTCAGACACATTCTGGGCGATGGCCTGGATTCGCTCCACCAGACCTACCGGCTGGAATCTGCAAAAGTGAACAGGAGAAATAACAGGTCTATTAAAGAAATAGTTCACCCTAAATGAGGCTAGGCTACTTTGATGATACTCTTCTCATTTTTTGGAGAGAATGAGCTTGGACATTTCGCCTAACATCTCATTTTGTTTTCTAGAGAAGAAAATGGTAGTTTAGAACAACATGGGGGCAAGAAAAGATGGGTTTAAATATGCATTATGGAAACAGAGCAAACCTTACAGTACCTGTGGCCTTATGAATATAAGATGCTATTAATGGATGACTGTGCATGTCTAATTTGAATTAAAATGCACCTACACATTACTACAGCCTTGAGAAGAAATAAAAGTCTGAAGCGTTTTCCTTTTCCTCCTCTACTGAAGCAAGTCTCTATATTTATTGTGGAACTGGATTGTAACATCCTTGAATGGTACGATTACCCATCGGACATGCTAATTGTTTGAAATATGCTTGGAGCATGAAATAGTGTTGCTTCTGCGCTGACATCATTTACATAGACAGATAATGAAAATGACATACGGCATGTTTGGGCCTGGCCCTGAGAGGAAAAAACACGTTACAGCAATTAAGTCGGTAGCAACTTAATTCCCTTGTTGCTGACAGCATAGAAATGATCTAAAAGATTAAAAAGCTGGGTTAAAATGACAGGAAACATTGCATCATTTAATTGTCCCAGGGGTTGATTTTTATTTAAACAAACAGCACTATTTTGTTATTTCAGGGTAAAAACAGCTTTGGAAAGTTTAAACCATGTGTTTTTCGTTGCATTTTTAAATGCTTTTTATGTGTCATTATGTATTGAGCTTTAGAATAATATTATTAGGCTGTTGTATTAAAAAATATTTATAGAACATTTCAATATTTAAAGATAGGGTAGGCAAAAGTGTAAGATCCCACCCTCCCTCCAAATCACTCTCCAAAGTCAAATGAGTCGGAATGTATGGAAGCCTGTTTCCGCCACTGAATAAAAAGTAAAAAAAAAAAAAAAAAAGTACTGACTTTTTTTCTCACAATTGTGAGTTTACATCTAACAATTCTGACTTTTTCTTTCAGAATTGCGTGATACAAACTTGGCAATTGTTTTTCCCCTCGCTATTCTGAAAAATAAATGTGCAATTATGATTCGCAAATCTTTTTTTTCTCAGAATTAGAAGTTCAGCACGCAATTGTTGTTAAGTCAGATTTGTGATATAAACATATCAGTCTTTTTTCCCCTAAAAAAAAAAGTTTATATCTCACAATTCTAAAAAAAAAAGTCAGAATTGCAAGGAAAAAAGTCTGAATTTCGAGAAATAAACTCGCAATTGCGAGATACAAACTCGCATTTGTGAGAAAGTCTTCATTTCTCACAATTGTGAGTTTATATCATGCAATTCTGAGAAAAAAAGTCAGAATTGTGACATCATAATTCGCAATTGTGAGTTAAGTCAGAATTGTGAGATATACACATATCAGTCTTTTTCCCCCTTAAAACTGGACTTTATAACTCCCAATTGCAAGTTTATATTTCACAATTCTAAAAGAAAGTCAGAATTGCGAGGAAAAAAGTCTGATTTGCGAGAAATAAACTGACAATTGCAAGATACAAACTCAGCATTTGTGAGAAAGTCTTTATTTCTGTAAATTTTGAGTTTATATAATGCAATTTTGAAAAAAAAAGTCAGAATTGTGACTTTATATCTTGCAATTCTGACTTTATAATTCACAATTGTAAGTTATTAAGTCAGAATTGTGAGATGTAAACATATCAGTCTTTTTTCCCCTCAAAACTGGACTTTATAACTCTCAATTGCGAGTTTATTTCTCACAATTCTGAAAAAATGTCAGAATTGCGAGAAATAAACTCGCAATTGCAAGAATAAAAGTCAGAATTGTGAGATACAAACTTGCATTTGTGAGAAAGTCTTTATTTCTCACAATTGTAAGTTTATATCATGCAATTCTGAGAAAAAAGTCAGAATTGTGACTTTATATCTCGCAATTCTGACTTTATAATTCACAATTGAGAGTTATTAAGTCAGAATTGTGAGATAAAAACATATCAGTCAAATCCATAATAAAAAGTGCCTCACATGGCTCCGGAGAGGTCAGTAAAAGCCTCCTTTAGCGATCCGATGTGTTTTTGTAAGAAAAATATCCATATTTAAAATGTAAGAATCACTTTAATCTTGCTTGCGCAGTTGTACAAGGAACTTGCTTCTTCAGGAAGGGGCGTGGCAGTACTGAAACACTGTCTAAGCTGTTCGCCAATTGCAACGCAGTGGGACTGCTAACCAATCACAACACATTTCGTTTTTTAGAAGGTGGACCTTCATCAAACCTGGAACTAATCTAGCCATTTCTGCCAGCCTGGGGAGAAAGCTATTGTAATAATGTAAATGATGTGAAAAATAATGAGTTTTTTAAAAGCACCAAGCATGAGAGCATGTTCTAGTGCACCCCCAAAACAAAATCAAGACTTTGTAAAAGAGCATAATAGGACCCTTTTAATAATCAGTATATTTGTAATGAATACACTAAAGTGATTTTAACATTTAATTAGCCTTACTTGAATGCTTCTGTTTCAGATGTAAGACAAAAAAGTAACACTCTTTAATTTATTAGTTTTTTATAGTATATTTGTTTTACTGTTTATTTGCATCTTTGTTCTAGTTTTTAATAGCAGAGATAAAAACAATATCTATATTATGATTATTAATATAGAAATTATTATTAAAAAAAGAAGTGGAAGATGCAATATTGCTAGGTGATTTTGCTTTGGAACCTTCAGAAAAAAAAAGTAAAATAAATAAATAAATAGCATATAAAAATCTCACAAAATTGACTTTGCTGACTCTATCGACTTCAAACGGTTTGACTTCAAACAACAAGTCTGTAATGAATTGCAGGTACTGGTCAAGTACTCCAGTACTCAAGTGACAGCAGTTAAACAGCAACAATGACACAGTAATGTGCACCTACAGCATGCTGATATTACTTTCAATATTTTAGCAAAATGACACAGTCAATTCGCTAATTTCTGGAAGTCAGTTTGCTAATATTTGATTTCTTTCTTCCTTTGTTTCAATGGAAACAAGAATATCTGACTGTCTATAAACGTAATTGAGTTTTTGTGCAAATTTATTTGCTTATTTAGTTTGTAAACTACAAATAGTTGACTATTTCTTGTTTACTTCATTTTACTTTTTCATTGCACTATAGCTTTTGACACTTTAAATTTGCAAAATCCTAAAACTTTCTTTGTTTGCAACTTAAAAAACTACAACAACAGACTGTCACTGTTGTCTTTGTACCCACTGTACTTCTCAAGCTTTAAAACTTTTAAACTATATTTTTTCTCTTGCATCCAAGACTATTTCAATAAAACCTCAATAGGTTTTATTTCAGGTATCTCAAGAGACTTGAAAAATCTCTTTCAGAGAGAAAGGAAAATGTCTTTCAGCAAGCTTAGGGAACGTATTGTCATCTTTGTTTCGCACCAAGAGTTTGATTTCTTTATAATACAGCTCACATGAACCGCCTGCAACCTCGTGCCCTGCAGCTACATCAGCAACACGCCGAAGCAAACAGCCCCCCTCTGTGAGCAACTCTGTCATTTCCAATAAATGTCACCTCCGCACGGCACAAAGCTGAACGCTCAGAAAAACACGCCATCTGAACCCTGACCTTTCTGACTTCACACCCAAAGACAATAAAGCGTTCAGGCGGAGCTGTCACATGCATGTTTGACTTCCGCAATCTCTGCACTTCTGAGATGTCTTTTTTTAGATACTGTCAGAGCTTTTTACCTCCTGTGGTCTTTCATCCACACCAATCAAATCAGCTTTAGAAAAAACGTCGGTGGTGATTTTTCAGTCCAACAGATACGTTTCAAAAACGCAAGTTCTAAGCCTTTGCTGATACTACACCCAATTTGATCTGTACTGTATTTCAAAGCCGATCATTAGGACTGACTTTCACATTTCGTGAGTGATGACATTGGAGCCGTTCGTTCAGACAGTATAGTCAATATCCGTTACATCTACATCAGTTGCTGTAATAATTACTTCAGATGCCCAGAAACTTTCTTCTGCAACAACACAGCGCTCTGAGGCATTGCTGTATTTTACACCTTCATGAACATGTCCGCTCATTCACTATTTTTGATACAGCAAATGGCACATAGTTCACAATATAGTGAAAGAGTGAACAAAAATGAGATCTAATATGACTGTAGGCTGCACATTATATATGCCAGTACAATACATACACACAATATATAAAAATACAACCTCAAAATCTAATCTTATATCAATTTGACTGAGACATATTTCTAAAAATCTGTTTTTAATTGGATTTTAACCATATTGTAGTCCTAATAACCCTTTCCTTTCCTTTCCTTTCCTTTCCTTTTCTTTCCTTTCCTTTCCTTTCCTTTCCTCTCCTTTCCTGTCCTGTCCTGTCCTGTCCTTATACGTGACCCTGGACCACAAAACCAGTCATAAGTAGCGGGGCTGTATTTGTAGCAATTGCTAACCATACATTGTATGGGTCAAAATTAAAGATTTTTCTTTTATGCCTCAAATCATTAGACTATTAAGTAAAGATCATGTTCCATGAAGATATTTTTTTTAATTTCCTACCATAAATATATAAAAACAAATTTTTGATTAGTAATATGCATTGCTAAGAACTTAATTTGGACAACTTGAAAGGCGATTTCCTCAATATTTTGATTTTTTTGCACCCTCAGATTCCAGATTTTCAAATAGTTGTATCTCAGCCAAATATTGTCCTGTAACAAACCATACATTAATGAAAAGCTTATTTATTCAGCATTCAGATGATGTATACATCTCAACTTCAAAAAATTGACCCTTATGACTGGTTTTGTGGTCCAGGGTTCACAAATGCCTGTAGATTCTGGCTACCAACATCTGTTATATCAGCTCCCTTAAATTTTATGCTAACTCAGTTTTATTTTACAGTAACTCAAGTCAAAACTATCAAACTAATTCTAAAAGAAGACACTTTACATCACCACATAACTAAAAAGCAATGTGTGTATGTTCATAATGCTAATATACTTGACCTGACCAAACCAAAACAAGTAACATAAACTTTCTTTAATGGAAACTTACTAGTAAATTACTGTTTAGAAATCACATGTGAACAGTACCTTGTGAAAAATACACAAAAATCAATTTTATGGGATGAGAAGTAGTACCATTATCAGTAAATTTATCAGTTGCAATGCTATGTGTGAACAAGCCATTAGATTACTGTTGTGAGCATATATGAGGTCTGTAAGAACACACTGATGCAAGAAGTCTGCTTTGGGCCAATGATGATAACTGCTTGTGGTGACATTTCTGCAACAGCGATATTACGTATACTGCGTGTTCCACAGCAGTTTCAATGTAAAAAGTCTAGTAAGTGATACTAAAACACACTCTCAATATGTGACTGTGACACGTTTTTATAACATTTCTTCAGGCACGTATTGCAGCGGTTCAAAATTCAAGTGTCCTGTGAGTGTCGCTAAAAGTTAATGCTCTATCGTGTTGAAAAATAACAAATCTCCTACACCCAACCCAATAGAGTTAACAAATGCAAAAGTGATACAAAAATGAATTTGCTGATGCAACTGTGCTATTTTATTATTTTTCTACGCAGTTTTTGTCGCACCATAGTTTCACGGAATTCGTACCGGAGTGCTTGACACGCTGGAATAGAACAATAGATTCCTATGGATGCTTCCACATAGACTGTGAACATTTGCGCACCAAAAAAGCGAATTTTTTTTTTTTTAACAACCAGTCTGATTAATCTTTTTCAGTTTCGCAAACCGAAAACACGGTCGTCCAATAAGATTTGAGCATTACACCACATACCCGGAGCATTTACATTACATTTACATTTACATTTATTCATTTAGCAGACGCTTTTATCCAAAGTGACTAACAAGTGGGAATACAACAAGTGATTCATCCTAAGGAGGCAGATCAACATAGGAAGTGCTCAAAAATACCATATATCAGGCGTTGTTAGAAGAGTGCAGGCTAGAATAGAAGGGGAATATCAAGAAAGAGAGGAGACAGGCTAGAGAGGGAGGATAGAGAAAGAGAGGAATTTTTTTTTTTTTATATATATATAGAGTCACATAGTGTCGAAAAAGATGGGTTTTCAGCAGTCGCTTGAAAGCTGTTAAGGAGACTGAATCCCGGATAGGGGTGGGAAGATCATTCCACCAGGCAGGAACGTTGCACGAGAATGTTCTGGAAAGTGATTTCATACCTCTCTGTGGTGGTACAATGAGGCGTCTTTCACTAGAGGATCTCAGACATCTGGAGGGAGTGTAGATTCGTAGTAGTGATTGGAGGTAGGCAGGTGATGAGCCGGTGGCTGTCCTATATGCCAGCATCAGTGCCTTGAATTTGATGCGGGCTGTAACCAGTAGCTAGTGCAGAGATATAAAGAGAGGTGTGACATGGGCCTTTTTGGGCTCATTGAAGACCAGTCGTGCTGCTGCATTCTGAATCATTTGTAGAGGTCTGATTGTACATGCTGGAAGACCGGCTAAAAGAGCATTGCAATAGTCCAGCCTGGAAATGATCAGGGCCTGGACAAGGAGTTGTGTAGCATGCTCTGTTAGGAAGGGCCTGATCTTTCTGATGTTGTGCAATGCAAACCTGCAAGATCTAGCAGTTTTAGCAATGTGATCTTTAAAGGTCAATTGGTTGTCAAAGATTACACCCAGATTTCTGGCTGAAGTCGATGGGGTAATTGTTGATGAACCTAACTGGATGGAGAAGTCATGTTGTAAAGATGGAGTGGCAGGAAAGATGAGGAGTTCAGTCTTTGCTAGATTGAGCTGTAGATGGTGTTCCTTCATCCATGCAGAGATATCCGCCAGGCAGCCTGAGATCCACGCAGCTACCAATGGATCATCTGGTTTGAATGAAAGATAGAGCTGTGTGTCATCAGCATAGCAATGGTAGGAGAAGCCATGTGCCTGTATGATGGGGCCCAGAGATGTAGTGTATATGGAGAAGAGGAGGGGGTCCAAGAACTGATCCCTGAGGAACCCCAGTGACCAGTTGATGAGTTTTGGATACCTCCCCTCCCCAGGCCACTCTGAAAGACCTACCAGAGAGGTAGGATTCGAACCAGCGAAGTGAATTCCCTGTGATGCCCAGCGATGAGAGGGTGGACAAGAGGATCTGATGATTCACCGTGTCAAAAGCTGCAGATAGATCCAGCAAAATGAGTACTGATGATTTGGAATCAGCTTTAGCAGTCCGCAAGGCTTCAGTGACAGACAGTAGAGCAGTCTCAGTTGAATGGCCACTCCTGAACCCTGACTGGTTAGCATCCAATAGATTGTTCTGTGAGAGAAATAAAGAAAGCTGGTTGAAAACGGCTCTTTCCACGGTGTCTTTGCTATGAATGGAAGGAGAGAGACAGGTCTGTAGTTGTCGATGAGTAAAGTGTTCAGTGTAGGTTTTTTGAGCAGAGGGGTTACCCGGGCCTGCTTAAACGTAGTGGGGAAAGTGCCTGTGAGAAGAGATGTGTTGATGATGTGTGTGAGCGCCGGTAGGATTGTGGGAGAGATTTCTTGGAGAAGGTGTGAGGGGATAGGATCTAAAAGACATGTCGTCGGATGGCTGGAGAGGAGTAGTTTGGCTACTTCTGCCTCAGAGTAAGGACAGAAGGAGAAGAGGGGAGTTCCAGTCGTGACTGTGGTCAATTGTAGTTCCTGTATGTGTGGAGCTGAGAACTTATTACTGATAGATGTAGTTTTGTCTGTGAAGAATGTGGCGAAATCATCAGCTGTTATAGAAGTGGTGGGAGGTGGTGGAGGGGGGCAAAGCAGTTAATTAAAAGTTTTGAAAAGGTTGCGTGCATCCGGAGCATTGTTGATCTTGTTGTGGAAGTATGAAGATTTGGCAGTATGTACTTGGGAAGAGAAGGATGAGAGCAGAGACCGATACATACTCAGGTCAGATGGATCCTGAGATTTGTGCCATTTTCTCTCGGCTGCCCTAAGTTTGGACCGATGCTCTCGGAGAACATCGGATAACCAAAGGGTTTGAAGGAGCAGCCCGTGCTGGCCGGGAGGAGAGAGGGCATACATCGTCTAGACAAGAGGTTAGAGTGGAGCACAAGGTGTCGGTTGCTGCATTAGTATCCAGGGATGAGAAGTGGGTTGGAGAGGGAAGGGAAGAAGATACTAAGGAAGAAAGGTGGGAGGGTGAGAGAGAGCGTAGGTTTCGTCTAAAAGTAACAGGTAGAGGTGTTGGGGGAGCGCAAGTAGCAAGATGTAGGTTAAGGGTAATGAAGAAGTGGTCGGAGATGTGTAGGGGTTTGACTACAATGCTATCTGAAATACAATTTCGTGTGTAAATGAGATCAAGTTGTTTGCCAGATTCATGAGTGTATTTAGTGATGATGTGTTTTAGATCAAATGAAGCTAGGAGTGAATGGAAGTCTGCAGCATAGGGCTTGTCAAGGTGAATGTTGAAGTCCCCAAAGACTAAAAGTGGAGTGCCATCCTCTAGAAAAAAAGGAAAGCAGCCCATCCAGCTCTTCAAAGAAGAAGCCAAAGTGGAGTAGGTGGGCGGTAAATTACCACAACATGGAGTTTGATAGGAGATATGATAGTGATTGTATGCGATTCAAATGAGTTATAGTTGCATAGAGGAGAATGGGTTGAGTATTTCCAGTTGTCAGAAATAAGAAGTCCCGTACCCCCACCCCTTCCAGTCTGACGAGGGGTGTGAGAGAAGGAGAATTTATTAGATAGAGCGGCTGGGGTAGTTGAGTCTTCTGGACGTATCCAGGTCTCAGTCAAACCTAGGATGCTCAGGCCAGATTGCAAAGAAAATGCCGAAATGAAGTCAGCTTTGTTGACAGCTGACTGACAGTTCCAGAGTCCAACCGTGAAAGAGAAAGGTTCAGTGGAAGAGGTGTCGATAGGACGCAGGTTAGAAATATTGCGTCGACGTGTGCGTGTGATGTTAGTGCGGTGTGTAGAGAGCACCGGAATGAATTGGAAACACATGATAGAGGAGGACAGAAAGAAGAGTGAAATAAAGGAAAGCAGTACTTAAGTGTGTTGTCGGTTTTGTTGCTCAATAAGTCACGCAGGAAAAGTCGCAGGTCTTTACTCTCGTCGGTCTTCAGCGCTTCAGCGTCAGCTGATACAACACAGTTAAATACACCACCAATCAATACTTTAGTGATAGCAGTTGGGGACGCCCACTCGGCTGAGTCAGTCCCAAATGGATCGTACGCAAACCGAAACGAAAAAGTCACACACTTTGCACTTTTAAGCGCGCTCAGGAAGGGAGCGATATCACAAACAAAAGCTTCCCTTGGCCGTCGGCTCAGTATTTCAATTTGAATAAGAGCAATCAAAACTACTATTTAGAACAAAATCACCAGGAAACAAATAAACAGAAACAAACAAATACTCTCTAGCAGCAACAAAATGCAAGTAGAAACCAATAAGTCAATAAATAGAAAACAAGGACGTGTTTATCTAGCAGCAACAAATGCAACAACCGCCTATTTAAAATACAGAATTTAAGTAGTCACTTACACGCTGTCGTCCTGTCCGCCAGAGGACTGAAAATCACTTTCAGTCCGCCAGAGGACTGAAAATCACTTTCAGTCCTCTGGAGCAGCTGCCGTTGCACAAAAAAACGAGAGTGCTGGCGCTGTTTGGAAAACCAGTGTAAACAAACACAGAAGAAAAGTATTCCGAGAGAGAACAGGATGCGCTGTTGTTATCATCGCATCTGAGAACAGATGGTAATTCTCACATGTTCTTAATAATTTCTATTAATTCTCCACTGAATTATGTGATCTGGAGAAGAACACTGTTTGTTTCCTTCCACGTGCGCGAGTGTTATATGAGTCATAACGCGTTCACTCTCTAGATCTTCCGTTTTTTTAAAAAAAATATTGAAACATTTTTCTACTGTTCTACACATGAAATATGAAAGCAAACAGACATATGATTAGGTTATATAATCACAGGTGTGAATTAGCAGAAGGCAAACAATCGTTTTACGCTCGGTGTGAAAGCACCATTCGTCCGTGATTCGCCTCGCGTTTTCGCATCGCGCTCAGTGTGGAAAGGCCTTCATACAGTGTAAGGAACTGTACAAAAATCAGGCTTTCCTAATCAAACCTCTGGCCCTGTAAATCATACTTTTTGTGAAAATTAATAAAAGTCTTAGTTTTACTGCCTCTAGTGGTCATTTCAAATAGAAACTTGCTTCAATTTGTACATATAGGTACAAATGTAGACAGATGCACGTATTTCCAATGAGCCTGGGTAGAATGAAACGATGACACAATTACGTCACTCTGTTTGTTTTAATAATTCAAATTGCTTTTCTATGTAAACATGAGCTAGACATGTCTTTGATACTGGCGGCTGAAGGTCTGGAATTCATGGCGGCTTTGGTTGGCCAAGGCCCGCCCATAAGGCCATTTGACCGACATGTCAAACAACCAATCACAGTTCGTTTCGTTCAGTGTCACGTTTCGGTGCGTGGAAATGCCCCCACAACAACAGACTGGCGTGCAACAAGTCAGTCATTGAAATAACCAGCATTGAAAGTTAAATAAGAAGAGGGAGAACAAGCAGCAAGTCAGTAATTTGTTCGTGAACGTCGCAAAAGTGTATAACAACAATGGTGTCTGCATAAGCACCTTTTAGCAAAACGCCGAGTAAATCAGTCTGCGCTTTGTTTCCTGGAGGACCGAAAATAAATGAGACACTTGCGTCTCCCGGAAATCCGGTCAAATTCAACTAATCAGATGACGACTTCGACATTCCTGAAGTGTTTCCAGTTAAGTGTACCATATGCATCAGACGTTTAGCCAACGTTCCAACGTCTGAGGCTGAGATTATTGACTGTCCTTCTTTTCTATTCATCGGCGGCTCTGCATTGGGTATTATTGTGCAGCATCTTTCCTTTTTCCTTTTTGTGTTCTGTGAGATCAGCCCCTCACGCCTGTCACTCAGAAGTTAAAAAATGTTGTCAAGTTGGACAGATAGTGAAACGAAAACGCTTTCCCTTATCTGGGCAGGTGTAGAAAAAACTCTGAAGCGTTAAAAAAGGTAATTTCCTAACCCTAAATGATGGACATCACAGAGTTTATTGGTGTTTTGCTACTGATGTGTAAATGGTGTTTGAGCTGTAATGCATTTGTGTATTTACCAGAAAAGTCAGTCTTGTAATTTTACGGTAATTTGCCAGGTTTGATGTGTGAAAGCATCAATAGTTTGACAATTTAATTATTTTTCCAGTTGACACCAGTGGTGCAGGAATGTCATACTTCAGCTTTAAACTATCACTTCCATTGATTACTTTTCAACGAAACAGAAGAAATAGAAAGTTGACATCATACTTTGATGCGCATCAAAGATTGTATAGCTAGGGTGCGTGGGTGTTTTTATCCTCTAAGATTTGTTGATGTCTGGAGAAATCACAAAGTAAAGCCATGGCACCAGCGCCCGTTTGAACTTCTGATGTGACAGGCATCTGTTTCCATGGAGACAGCTGAAAACTCTGGGAAGTGTCTTAACTAACTCATCGGCAAGAAGTTGACTGTCTGTAACATTCAGACAGCTGCTGCCTTCAAGACCTGTTGGGAACTTCCCACTTGCAAACTCTGAACTTGTCACTGCGGTGTGATGTGTGTTCAAGTGCTGTGGCTAGAATAAAATAGAAGCGTCGAGCTTGCTTAGGAAGGATTTTTGTGAGGGTCAAGGGATGAGCAAGTCTATATTTCCTCAGTTTGTCTTTCTTCTGTATTATTTTTCATTCTCAGGCAGCCACAGAAAATGATGACAGATGTGTTTTGGACATGCTGGCCAGTCGCCTCATTATCCAGCAGCTATGCTAATGTTTTCTGCCAAGACATATCGCTATTCCTCATCACATACACAAAAATGTATGCAAACCCATTTTCACATGGTGACAGAGCTTTTGCACCCATAAAATATTAAATTAAATTCAATGTAGTGTGTGAAGTAGAGTTCTTAGAATTAAAACAATGTTTATTAGCAGCTGCAAAATCTCATTCGTTTACATTTTAGTTTCACAGACTTGATTAATTTGTCCTCAAGCCGTGATGAACTGCTTTTTCAGCTGAACCATGCGCTAACAGCACAAAGATAAACATGGAGATAACTGGCAATTAAAACATTGTGGTGCCGTTCGTGTGCGCTCATCTAGTAAATACGATTATCCCTATGTGACTTGAAGGCAGCAAGTGACACCTGACTTGAAGAATGTTACTGCTGCACTGTAATCATGAATATGAAGCTTCACCTGTGGAGGGCAGAGCTCAGCTCCTCCAGTCTGTGGGACTCACTGCTGTTGCTCATTTTAGATAGGGTGTCGATCCTCTTCATGATTATCTCCAACATATCGCTGATCTTTCTCAGGACCCCACGAGACTCGAGACCGCCCAACACTGTTACACAAAACAATGAGGACATGTCAGTTCAGACAGATACAACAAGCATGCATACAGACATTGCTGAAAATATCAAAGTACGTTTCAGAAAGGGATAGTTAACTCAAAAAAAAAACAATATTATTCACTTATTGTAAATCTGTCATTCTAAACCTGTATTATGGAACACAAAAGGAAATGTTTAGAAGTACGTACAAAAAAATACAGCATTGTAAATGTCAAGTTCTGTCATGAAACTGGCGCAGGCTGATGGGTCATTGATGGGTCCTTGGCACAATCTAACTGGTTAATGTTGCATAAACAGCCAATGAGCTTAATGATTTGCATTTAAATTGATGGTTAGCATTCACTAGAGCATTTTGCAGCACATTTTTAAAGTTTCTCTGAAACCCTCCACCTCCCCAGCTCCACCTGTATAGATCTGCTACGGGTTTTTATATATGCTATCTACACTGTGCATATGTATTGGCAGTAGCAAGTTCTTACAGCAGCAGCATAACACATCTATTCTGTCAAGTACATTAACACTGTCATAACCATTACTATGCAAAAAATCTTCAGAGAGCTGTCATGAAAGAACTGTTGTATTGTTTTATGTCACATAAGACATATTTTAACCACACTCTCTATAATTATTTTTTTATGTCTATAGGACTTTACAATGTTCGCATGTTGTCAGTTATTTTAGTCCATTTAATTCCTTGTAATATTTTATATATGTATGTCTTTATGTGTATGTATGTATGTATCTTGTTAAAACAGAACAAAAGTCAGCGCACCATTAGGGTCTTCTTTTCCCTGGACATGTCCTCTTTTTGGACCTAAAAAATGTGTCGAGCCAGGATTTCTAAATCACCCAAAATGTCCGTGATTCGGCTTTTGCTTTCTACAGTCGGCATTCATTGTGTGCGTTTTTGTATTAAAGCCTTGTGCGGGACTGTTTTCTTAATCCCACGCCCGCAAATACTCTAATATTGTATCTAATTTTCGTGAATCAGGGAGTTGCTATCAATATGCGTATTTCTGTCATAACTCTCTGAAAAGTTTAGCAAGTTAATGGAAATGACAATGTTTATGTACAGCTGCTGCTGGTTATTGCTGTAGTTGTAGATTATTGCTGCTGATGCTGCAAGCAAGTAAAGAACTTGCTACTGCAAAGCATATGGCGATACGGTGCTGTGAGTATTTAAGACATGCTGCTGCTGGACAAATAGCATAAAATAATCTGTAGCAGATCTATACAGTTGGAGCTGGGGAAGGTGGAGGGTTTCAGAGGAACTCCAAAACTACCAGCCATTTAAATAGCTGCAAGCTGCAAGTTCATTGGTTGCGTATGCAACATGAACCAATGAGCTTGTGCCAAGTCGTATAACTCTATGATATCATCAGTTACGTTAACAACCCATCAGCCTGCGTCATCTAGAGTTTCATGGCAGAACTAGGTATTTATATCGCTTTGAATGCAGCTCGTGTTGGATGTAGGGTTGCCAAATTTGCATTTTTCCATGGAATTGGACTGATTTTAAACTGTTGTGGCGGGTTGTTTTTTGCCTGTGGGGTAAAGGTTTAAAATACTGCATAAATTACATTTGACTGAAATGCTTGTATTAAAACATTTTGCATTCTACCTATGATAAAACTTTTGTGAAGAATGGCCACTGTGGTAGGAAGCTTTTCATCTGTTATGATTAATCTGCAAAACAGTGACTGTAAAATATGTAGTTTAGGTATGAAATGACATAATTTTGTTTTAATATGGGATATGGTCACACCCCATCCTCTTTTTTAAAAACTAAAATATGGTCACCCTAACACCATACAACAATTTATTGACATAGAATTGTCTGATAAAGAGTCTGTGTGCTCTCAACGTCATTTATTTAGTAGTTATTACATTTTTGGAGCTTTGGTGTGATACATTTTTTTTCAGTTTTCTTATTATATTTATTGTCAAGCATCCTAATTGAGAATTTTGCCAGATATGTTATTTATTTATTTATTTTTTTACCTGCCATGAGAAAAATCACATGACAGTAAACTAGGAAATGCACTAGTATTAAGTGAGCAGCATGGCAATCAAAATGGCTGTCACCAAACACAATGCTAGCTGTAGGGGAACACTGATTTTCTGGACTGTGGAGTTCTCTATTCATAGGCTTACCTTTCCAGAGACTAGCTTCAAGGCATTTGGATTATCTGTGTTTGTGGATTGCATATACACTGGTGGGCACATTTGGACTTTCAGCACTCTGGGACTCTTAAAGACTGTTTAAGGGTATGGTCATGGCTGCCAGTTCTCACGCATTCAGCACACTCTCACAACGTGAGGCAAACATCAATTTTCTCACACAGTCAAAAGCACCCTCATTTAAAACGAAATAATAGGATATTGGCAAAACAGATGGTAAAGGCTTCAGTGCGTATTTGTGATTGTGCTTTGGAAAGTGTCAAAAGTTTCTATTTATGTGTTTTTGTAGCACTGAGATTGGTCATTGAGTTTCAGTTCAAGTCAGAATTCACTCACCACTAAACGCTGGATTTTTTCTTGCATGCTTGCCATTCCTCTTATTGTAACAAGGCATAAAAATGTTGTAAATAAGAGATTCATTGTGCAATTTAAGAGAGCTTCAGTGATTATAATGGAACATTTTAGTGATCATATGGAAGTGCTATTTGCTCACTACGTATAAGCCATTCTGAATGTGAATAAAAGTTTTCACAACACTGATTTTCAGTAAGCATAAATAACATCTTAAATTTTAACCTTAACTACTGCCTTTTTGTCATTTTTTAAGCACAGCAGACCCATTTTCTCTTCACTTTCATTGTATAGGGAAGATTTGCGTGCCAGGATTTTGTAAACATCTACTTTTGTGTGGATGATGGAAGACCAGTTAACACCACGGCTATACTGGTCCCCATGCAGTTAGACCCGCACCAGTTCAGCATGGAAATTTATGTTGTCCTGAGTCAGTCTTTTCAACAGAGGAAAAACACAACACAAAGATAAATATACCCTAGGGTTGCACTCTCTACTGAGAAAAGCTCAAAAGCAAAGTCATGGCAAAACAAAGAGCCTAAATGGAGACTGAACTCAAATTCGCTGGCATATTAGTTGTATTTACTCATAATACAAAGAACAGGCTGAGGGTTTTATTCAACAACATTTCAAAAGCGTCTCATTAGCACAGCCTCTCTCTCTCCAGAGCATCAGCGGTGAGGCAGCCTACTTCAACTCTCATAACTGAAGAAAGGACACAAACAGCACAATACAGGAAGGGGACCAATTAGGCCGACTGTCAAGTTTAATTTCAGAGCTTTCCGAACTCCTGCTGTCTGTTTCCCAGGAAGCTGGTGCAAGTGAGTGGATGCCTCTCACCTGGCCAATTAAACAGAACACATCTACAACTGTGAGGTCAGTAGGCCTTCAGAATGCTCCGCTCATCATCCTGAAGTTGAATACATCTTACTAATGATGAAGGCTACAAGAACATTATAGCCGAGTTATTTCTAAAGTTTCTTTGCAGCTGATCTTCCTCAGAGCTACAGCTACTTTATTTTGGGGTCAATGCTTCTCAGAGCTGGAGGTAACGTTCACCCTAACATGATAATTATGTGATTGTTTACTCACCCTCATGTTTTTTTTAACCCTGCATAGATTTCTGTCTTGTGTGGAACTCAAAAGAACATATTTTGAAGAACGCTGGGGTCCAAACAACATTGTATCCTACTGACATTTATTTTATGAACAAAAACACTAGTCAACTAATTGGGAATAAGGACATCTGCAATTCAGGTTCCATTTTCACTTGACTGTGAATGGGTTTTAAAACATGTTCTGTCTTTTTTTTTATTTTAACCAACAATGTAACAGAAGTAGCAACATATTTCTTCCTCAGTATTGTAACGCACAGCCAAATGAAATGGATTATCAAGACCGAAAACAAAATGTCATAATGTAGACTTGGTTCTGTGCCTTGATTCTTCATTGGATGAAGGCAAATCAGAAACAGAGCTTGTAGGTGAAATGAAGATAAAGTGATTTGAGAAATCTGCAAATGTCACTGGTAGACAATTAAAATAAAATAAAAATGCATGGATGAATTGTCCAAAATGTGATGTATAATACACATTTAGAATATAGATTGACTTGTCATATCATGCCAGCTTTAGATTGACATGCCATCCTAAAATGCATTTATCTATTGTGACCCATCCTTGGTTAATGAGCACAAATGTCTTTACAAGGTCTGCCCCCAAAGCAAATATGACTTCATATCAAATTACAAATATGTGTGACAAAACAGTGATAGGTAATATCTGGTAATCTACAGTAGCTGATCTATGGTCCAGATGTTAACTTTAGTCTGCTAATTGGAAGACCTCTGAGAGCTTTTGATCTCACTGAATTATGTGCGGCGAGTGCTCTCGTGTATCAGGTCTCATAGCGATTTTATCTAAATCGATTTTGAAGATGTGTAAAAACGATTAATGGGCTGGATTTGGCCTGCAGGGTGCTAGTTGAAGATGATCATACAAACACCTGAAACACTGTAATGTATTTTAACATGGCAAAAAATAAATAAGTAAAAGATACTGCGCTTGTGTCAATGTCTTTTAGTTTATAAAAACAAAAGGCAAAATTCAGTGACACGGTCTGTTCTGTATTTTTAGTTTTTTTTTTTTTTTCTTCCGTAAGCACTAAACTGAAATTGTATTTATTATTTAAGCTATGTTTTAAAATGTTAGATTTCCTTTTTGCTTAGTGTTCACATTTGAATCATATAGCTTGACAAACTTCTCTTTAAAATGTTGTGCAATCCTTTGGAAAAAATAAATAAATAAAATAAAATAAAAAGCCAACCTATGCTTGTTTGCTGGAATTAGCTGGTTTCATCTGGTGTTCAGCTGCCCAAAACTACTACCAGACTAGCAAAAAATCAACCAGCAAGGTGGCTTTTTTTTTTTTTTTTTTTTTTTTTTTTTGCAGAAGGCATAATAACTGAAAAACCCTGCTCAGGCGCATACTTCAAAGATCCGCTGAAACAGTACACCATCTGGGCATCTTTGGCGTACTATTTTCAGCATAGGTCTACCATTCGGGATGCAAATTTTAATCATGCATATAATTCAGGACAGATTGTATGCAAATTAGGCTGCAGTGAGTGATTTTTGAATAGTTATGTAACATCACTTTTATGTCCCCTACGCTGGGGGTAAACAACCACCATTCACATGCCAATATGCATTTTCACACTTTCAAAGACTGGTAGGTCCCCATTCGCCTATTCACTGAGGGTTAAATAAATTACTGTCAGGTCACTGACAGAAGGGATTAAAAATAACCTAGAATATTTCTTAAAGTCATTCCTTAATTTCATTCAAGCTACAGAATACAAGCAGCCTAGCAGTAAGGTAAAAAAAGGTAAAAAAAAAAATCAGAAAGAATTATGATTAAAAACTTCCCCTTTTGTGTTTCTTAATCAACCCTATTATGCAGTCAGAATTTTCCAGATAGCAAAAGGCAGCACATGTCAGTCATTACTGTCTATGAGAAAGTCGCCTACATTTGCTTAATTACAAGATATGTAGTGGTTATTGGGTTTTTAATCTGATGACAAGTCCTATTTCTGCTTTTGAAAAGTGGAGGTGGACTCCTTTGAGCTTGATCTTTTGGAATACTAATGTCTTTGAATATCCCTGCTAAACCTGAAAACCAGCATGGTCTGTTTTGGTTGCTGGTGTGCTGGTTTTTCAACAAGGCCTCTTGACTATCGTATTATGGTCAGCCAGCCAGTGTCATAATACTTGAGTTTAGAGTATGCCATGAGTCCAGGACCGTATTTTCAGTTATGGTCATGAATTCAAAAGCATTTGGCATCTGTCTTGACTTGAAACCTGAGACCAGATTTGTCTAATACAAGACTGCAGCTACATTTTGAGTTCTGTGTGAATTGTGAATTCATTCACCTCAAAGGTAAGCATTTGTACATGTTCTGAGATATTCAGACCTTCTTCAGGTCTCTATCTCGACTTGAACTTTGATTCAACCCACTTCAGGTCTTGACTTGATCTTGACTTGAAGACCACTTAAAGACAGCATCTGTGCAGGTCCACCAGTTAGACCAGCATCACCTGACTATATCCAGCATAAACAAGCCTAGACCAGTCTTGTCCATAAAACTAGTCTCCAGATTAGCAAAAAGTGTCAGGAATTAGTACACATGCCATACTATGTTCACTACACCACAGTCAAATCCCAGCTGAAAAGTAAAATCATTATCCCTGATTCCCAAAACCCTCCTGAACCTTAAGCGATACATTTGATCTTTGTGCTGTTCTAAGGTTGACTTTAAGACGGACACCATTTTCAAAGCTCTGGATCAGTGAACGATGCGAGCAGCGTGTGCCGGCTAATCCCACTAACGTATGCTGCCTCAGCGTCCTGATGTATTTATTAGCTTACTGAAAATCCCCTATTTGTTAAACGGCGAGGGCTGATAGAGTGATTCATGACTCCCACATGCGGCTGTATACTGCTGACTGGAGCCGGATCTTGGAAGGAATGCTTGTGCGTGCATGTATGCAGGTGTCCGTGTTAGAAATCCTTAAGGCCATTATACATGTTATGTGTGGGTGAATGGGTTTAAGTAATACAGTAATACTGTATCTAGTATTCTCTATCACAGATTCACAAGTCTTTTTTCATGACCATTTTTCCACTCTCACTCTGATCATTAGAAATGAACAAGTGCTTGACTAACCAGTCTCACCTTTTGTGGACACTAGTGTAGACCAATAAATGAGACTATGGGACTATGTTGGGTCTACAACCCACCTGTCTATGCAACATTTTTGTCAACAAATTGTGGAATCTGAAGAGTATTACAAGGGTTAAGGATGGCATTTGGGATGGTGGTTTGGTTTATAACAGACCAAGGCACGTTTTTGGATACCGAATAGTCATGTCCCTGCTGAAAAAAGAACAGCATTGCTGGTCATCAGCATAAAGTATATTTTGCACACCAGGACCAGCATGGACACTGGTTGCTAGTTTGTGGGTTTCCAGCATGGCGAGAGCTTTACCAGCTCTGTTTTGCTTGAGAACGGCATGACTAGAGAACCAGCATAAACCAGCCTGTATTAACATAGAATTCACAATACTGAATTGAATTGACAATACTGTGGCAATTTCTAAATCTAAATGAGGTTTCTGACACCTTAGGCATTCTAGTACCTATAAGTAACTTTGCAACTAATTGTCAACTAACTAAACATTGTTAGTAAACTGTTAGGTTAGGGTTAGGGCAATCTTGCTTCTAGTCTTTGCATAGCCAGACTGACGGCAGAAGGTCTTGCATCCTTGGCCCTACATCCCTACAATAACAGACTGGTGTGTAAACCTCACATATTTTACACACTTTTCCAGCATTTAGTTGATCCTGGTAAGAAGTCATTGTCACAGTTGTAAAACAATAGCTTTCTTCTTCCATGAGGGGGTTTGGCATCACGGCATCTTTGTTTCCAGGCAGAACATTAAAGAACGCCACACACATCTCCTGGAAAAAAAACTGTAGAATTCAATGACTTTGAAACTCCTGAAGTGTTTCCAATTTTGTGTGCCATAAGCATCAGATGTCCAGCCAACGGTTCTTGGGCGTGATGTCTGAGGCTGAGAATATCCTGCTTCTGGAGGGCAAGTGTCCTGCAGATTTTAGCTCTATCCAGCTTAAACACACTTGCTTAGAAGTTTCTAGTGAGTCTAAAGACCTTGATTTGTTGGTTCAGGTGTTTAATTAGGGCTAAAGCTGCACGCTGCAGGACAGTGGCCCTCCAGAAATGGTCTTGGACACCCTTGGGTTAGAGTTAGTAGAATAACTTAACATGTACTTGCAACGTTACTTGTAGTTAAACTGATTTAAACTGTTAAACAATAATGATTTCTTTAACTGCATGTTAATGTGACCATTATCCACCAGAAAAAAAAAATATATATATATATATATATATATTATAATTATTATTATATATATTGTCCATATATATATATATATATATATATATATATATATATATATATATATTAGTGGTGGGCCGTTATCGGCGTTAACGTGCTGCGTTAACGTGAGACTCTTATCGGGCGATAAAAAAAATATCGCCGTTAATCTATTCTCAAAGTTGGGTTGGGAGCTGGGTCTAAAATACGCAAGATATGATGACTTTAACCTTGATATTTTAGCGCGGATGATGTATACCTAGTCTAATTGCACTGTAGGGGGCGAGAACGAGTCTCCAACTTCTGTGAAATTACCACATCAAATGAGACGTGCATAGTCTGCAAACATGGATGCAGTTATGAAGCCGCTTCAGGGTAGGTGCGTTCTTAGACCCTTTTTACTGGGGCACGCGCCCCAGTGAAAATATGCTGTGCCCCAGTAAAATCTCAAGTTTGAGTTATAATTTACTTTGATAATCCCGAAATAAAGACATTAAACTATATGCAACAACTGAATTGACGCTTCTAAAAGCAACGCAGTTTAATCGAAGACTATGCACGCAGATAGGCTATTCTTTCCCGTGCGCGTCTCTGTGTACTGTATTTAACGGCAACGTGCACGTCGTGCAGCCTTTTGCGCAGAAGTACTTGGTTACACAAGTTTGTATAGCTAATTATGTTGTAAATGCAATTGTCAAGCAGTTTGTGATGCATTTTGGAAACAGGAGATGAGCGCCTGATCTAATGCGCTACCTGGCCCGTTCTCGAAGACTTACTTTTAGTCATTATTTGGGTAGCACGCATATTCTGAATGCCTTCATCAGAATTCAAATTAGCCATTTTAATCTAGATTAATTCCAAGATTTAATCTAGATTAATCTAGATTAAAAAAATTAATCTATGCCCACCCCTAATATATATATATATATATATATATATATATATATATATATATATTGTCCAGACTTATTTGCTTCATACTTGGTCTAATTGCTTAAGAGATGCTATTTTCATAAAAAGGGTTTGTCAATTTATTTTTATGACATTTGTGAATAGTCAAAGCTGAATAATAAGCCATGGTATATTTTTTTAGAAAGGAAATATTAAAAGAGAGAGAAAAAAAGAATAGTTATGAATAATTCACTGTGACATTCATTGTGACATTGTTTCGACAACATCATTCAACATTATAGAATTTATTTACATCAAGAACTGCATTCATTTTTTGCCAAGATCTTGTATTGACAATGGGAGAGTCAAACCACTCTGTGAAGTCAACTCCAGCACATCCTAAAGAATTTCAATAGGGTTAAGCTTAGAACTCTGTGGTGACCAGTTCATACATGAAAATGATTCCTCATGCTCCCTGAACCACTATTTCAAAAATTAAGCCTGGTGGATCTCGACATTGTCATCCTGGAATATGAACATATCTTCCGACACGATTGGAAATAAAAAGTAAAAAATAAATAAATAAATAAATAGCTACACACTGCATCAGTTGGGGTTAAAATAATTGTTTCAGAACATTTAACATACCAGAAACAACACTGCAATAATGATTCAATCCTAAACTCTTCAGTATAAACCTTTTTTAAGGTAAAACCTTTTTTGGTCCAGGCAGTGCACATAGTAATCCTGTTTTCCATGACTTCCCCCCCTTTGCCACATATTAAAGGTATTCTTTTGTTCATGAACAATAAAGTACCATAGAACTTCATAAGGCAACACTTAATACAACTTTCACAGTTGTGATAACATTTAACACAACCTTCAGCGAAGTCAGAGTCTATTGCATCTTTTGGAGAACTCCAAGATAAGCTTCAAGCAGCACACTGATAGGTAAACACTCTGAGTCAGTGCAGGCTGTTGGGTAAACATTCACTGCTGGCTGCAAGCTCCTGAATATGGAAAAGTGCACCGCTGTGATAGACTGTGGCTTGGTATTGTAGCATGCTGTAAGCCCCGTTGGCTTAGTGCATAAGACATAGGCCATCTGAACCAAGGATTGTGGGTTTCAGTCCCATCTGGGCTGATTTGGGGCATACACAGGCAGTAGATGGATGCTGGGCACAGCACCTAGAGGTCAAACCTATCCACTGCTAAGACTGCTCATTACTCCTGAACCTCCCCTCAGGGATCAATACAGTGCATCTGCCTTCTAAGAGCTGAGAATCTTCTGTTCTGAACAGCTGGAAGAAATGTGTCCAGCAGTGTGAGTGTGGCATGATGGGCTTCCTCCTGCAGAACAGACAGATGTGTTATCACTAATTGGCAGAGGAATAAAGCCACATTATGTTCATAGAAACCCACATATGCAGAATGTTGAGACAAGGATTTGGAATTCTGTGGCAAATCTGATCTAGCAAATTGAAGTTTGTCAAAACACAATTGCAATTTTAGGAAAAGCTTTTTTTCAAAATAATGTTATAGCAAAGCTCTGCAAGTTGTAATTATGGTGTTCTGGATGGTTGATGAACTTTTCTGTTTACAACCACGGCTGTTTCTGTGGTTGCTAAAGTGTGCTAAAGTGGTGAAAAGTAGAAGCCAGGGTGTGCCTAGCAGTTGCTAGGGCTTTCTTGGCAGTTAATGGTATGTTCAGTGTCAGTGGTGTCCAATGCTGCTTCTGGAGGGCCAAGGTCTTGCAAATTTTAGCTCCAACCAGCTTCAACACACTTGCCTAAAAGTTTCTAGTGAGTCTGAACATTTTAATTACTTTGTGTCTGGTGTGTTTCATTAGGGTTGGAGCTAAATTGTGCAGGAGAGTGGCCTCCAGGTTTGGACACAACAGGGTGGTTGTATTTATAGATCTATATATTTAAACTAACATTTTACAGTAAGGTGCTATGTGTTAACTATTTTAACAGAATAATTGTCCAAATTAATTACCATTGTACAGCCTCACTTTAACTTTTTTAACATTATATGGAAGCCTGTATCCACCACTGGGAAAAATAATAATAATATTGCAAATTTTATCTCACAATTCTTTTTTCTCAGAATTGTGAGATATAAACTCATAATTGCAAGTTATAAAGTCAGATTTGAATGATATAAATGTGCAATTCTGACTTTTTTTCTCACAAATGTGAATTTATATCTTGCAAACCTGACTTTTTTTTCAGAATTATAAGATATAAACTAGCATGTGCAAGTTAAAAAGTCCAATTTAGGGGGAGAAAAAAGACTGGTATGTTTATATCTCACAATTCTGACTTAATAACATGCAATTGTGTGCTATAAAGTTCTCACAATTATCAAAAAACTCACAATTCTGAGATATAAACTCACAATTCTAAAAAAAATAAAGTCAGAACTGTGAGCACAATTGTGACTTTATTTCTAAGAATTTAGTTGTTTATGAATTTGCGAGTTTATGTGAGTCTGTGAGTCTGACTTTCTAATTCACAATTGTGAGTTTCTATTTTATAATTCTGAGAAAAAAGTCAGAATTGTGAGTTTGTATCACACACTTTTGGGGGAAAAAAGTCTGAATTGTAAGTTGTAAGCTCGCAATTTCGAGAAAAAAAGTCAAAATTATGAGATAATATTAGGCCAAAAAATGCACTTAACTGATCTTAATTTGCAAACCCCAGAATATTTATTCAAGACAGTAACCAGAACATTGTTGACAGCTAAGGTTTTTACAACCTGGTCTCATGATGAAAACATACCTTTGAGAACTTTTTTGCAAGGCGCGAAATACGTACCGCCATGTACATTTTGTGACATATTCAATGAGACATGTCCACTAGGTGGCACTTAAATAGTATTCAGGTTTTTTTTTTTTTTTTTTTCCATGACAGAACGTACATATGGTACATTTTATGTGAAGTTGGTTTTGTAGGTGTCACCGCAGTTCTAACTTGAAATGTCCGTTGAGTGGCACTATAACTCTAATGCCCCGTGACGTTTTAAAATAAAGTACCATCTGCACTACACCTAAACCTACCCGATAGTATGAACAAAAGCAAATGTGGCGTGAAAAATGCAAAAATCAAAAGCATGCTGTTTTAGCCTCTTTTTCAATCTCTCATCTTTCTGCTCTTTCAGCATGATTCACGTTTCTCACAGGATTTGTACCCAAGGATTCCACATCCTAAGTCCAATTCCGTGCTGGCTGAGCTACCAAGCAAGCTTGTTATGTCTGGAAAGTGAAACATATGGAGCTCTAATCACTGTGTACAAAAACGATTACAAGTATTTAGCGTCTTATGAAAAAGTTCCCAGAGGTACGTTTTCATCATGAGATCAGGTAGTAACATACTTGCCTAGACGTTTCTAGTGAGTCTGAAGACCTTGATTAGCTGGTTCTACGATCTACTTTTGTTTATTTGCTTTTGGGAATTACAGTTTTGTTCAGTACAAGTTAATATCAATCAAAAACATTGTGATATTGGTTACTAGAGTGGTGCTGTATTTTGAATGCTGGCGAGATGTTTAAGTTGATTGCTGAATTGTTTAGGTTGTTTGCTAACACACTGCCATTAATAAAGAGTTGTTGACAGTTTATATGGTGTTTCTAGGTGGCAGATGTGTTAAACAGGGTGTTCTGAGTTGTTGCAAGTTGGTTGATAACTGCGTCAACTATAAATATGAGCAATAAAAGTATTGCATTGATAATAATTTAGCTAGAAAGCACACCCACATATGCACAGCTATGGTTTAACTGAAGAAGGTGTGTCTCTGTGTGTGTGTGTGTGTGTGTGTGTGTGTGTGTGTACCTGGTATTCATCACGTTGTGGGGACCAAATGTCCCCACAAGGATAGGAATACCAGTAGATTTTGACCTTGTGGGGACATTTCTCAGGTCCCCATGAGGAAACAGGCTTATAAATCATGCACAATGAGTTTTTTGAGGAAGTAAAAGTGTGCACAATCTCCTGTGAGGGCTAGGTTTAGGTGTAGGGTAGGTGTAGAGACGATAGAAAGTACGGTTTGTACAGTATAAAAACCATTACTCCTATGGAATGTCCCCATAAAAGATGTAAACCCAACGTGTGTGTGTGTGTTATTCAAGTGTTTTATAATGCATTCTCATTAAGTGAATGCAAACTGCAGGAAGTTTGGATACATTTCTCAAAATATAAACAAACAAGAATCAAAATTCTACACCATACCTCTTCAACGAACATTAGCAAAGATGATTAGTCGCGGTGAATGCCCACCGTATGAGTGCAGGTGTGGATATATTCAGCACGTCAAAACAAAAACGACTAAAGTCGTTCCCTGCCAAATGAAGTGCCATTTCAGTGAAATTGAAACTAGCTTTGCACAGCTCCACTGGATGAAGTCACTTGAGAGAAAAAAATAAAATAAGAAGGTACATGCAGGACAGAATAAAAAAGTAATGAATTCTCAATTTTCCCTTGAAAATTGAATCCCTCGCTTTCAGCGTTCCATGATGAGAAAATTATATAAATAAATATTAATAAACATCTCCTTTTTTCACCTGCTCCTCACTTCACACTCACAATCTAATTGTGCAGACACCCTCTGTCCTGTCTTGCTGCGTCTCATCTGTGTCTCACGACAGCTCAGGGATGAGAGCGGGTTTAATTCATGTCACGCGTGTGTATGTGTGTGTGCGCATCAATTAGCAAACGCCCACTCAGGGATATGAAATCGGAGTAAATAGGCTTGAGGGAGGGATTAGAAAGCATGTGACAGAAAAGGGAAAAGAGCTGTGGACCGATTAGGAATAGTAGAGCTGAAATATATTTCTTCAGAAACCAAGAAAGAGGGAATGACTCAGGCTACAGCTCTTCATCACACACTCCACTGCTCTTACGCCTTTAAACAATGACCGCTGAATGTGAAGTGGCTTTCAACGTGCCACCATCTCAATATCTCATTCAGCTATAAGAAAAACAAAAGCTCTCAGAAGCACAGCAAGGCAAGATTTTGGTTATCATAAATGCACTCCTGGCATCACAGGTGTAGGTTTTGGTTTAAATTATTAGTTCATCCTTCCAAACTCATGACTTTGGGTCTAAGGTGTTGAAGATTCAAAAGGGATGCCAAACCAGAATGAAAATATCATTTTTGTATTCCATATGACTTTTACAGTATTTTCCAAGCTGTTATGAAAACTTTGTGTGATAAAACTTAAATTGTTATTCACTGAGCTGTTAATTGCAAATATATTTGGCTGAAATTCATGTTTAAAAGCTGTGGCATTCTTAATAAGCTTTTTACTCTTGAAGTGATCAGACGATAAAGAAATCATTAAAAAAGGATTTTCTGTGACTTGGCTTCAAAACCCTAACAGCCTTTATTAATTTCCTTGTCGACACATCACACATTGACCTGGAACGATTTCACAACACTCCACTTTTTGGGAAACAACCAAACAAATGCTCAGTTATTATTATTATTATTATTTTTTTTTTTAGTAAGAGCATTTTGATAAGTATTTCTTCTTTCTAAATATTCCAGGCTGATCCTTAGTGATATAACACAAAGATAATATTAACAACTCTGATCTATTGAATGTGTTAACCAAAATGTCTATTGACCTCCTGAGTATATAAGCTCAAAAAAATGCTCAATTCTCCATCATTACTTGCCCTAGTATATTTAATAAAATCTTATATAAATAAAAGTTGATAATAAATAGATAGCTCCCTCCACAGATTGTCTATGGGATTAAGGTCTGGAGACTGGCTAGGCCACTTCAGGACCTTAATGTGCTTCTTCTTGAGACACTCCTTTGTTGCCTTGGCTGTTTGTTTTGGGTCACTGCCATGCTGGAATACCCATCCACGACCCATTTTCAATGCCCTGGCCCTGATGGTACATGACCCTGTCTATCAGCTCTTTGATGTGGTGCAGTTGTCTTGTCCCCTTAGCAGAAAAAAACACCCCCAAACATAATGTTTCCACCTCCATGTTTGATGATGAGGATGGTGTTCATTGAAACTCCATGAGGTGAGATCTTGCATGGAGCCCCAGGCCAAGGGAGATTGAAAGTTATTTTGTGTTTCTTCCATTTGCGAATAGTCGCACCAACTTTTGTCACCTTCTCACCAAGCTGCTTGGCGATGGTCTTGTAGCCTATTCCAGCCTTGTGTAGGTCTACAATCTTGTTCCTGACATCCTTTGACAGCTCTTTGGTCTTGGCCATGATGGAGAGTTTGGAATCTGATTGCTTCTATGGACTGGTGTCTTATATCCGGTAACAAGCTGAGATTAGGAGCACTCCTTTTAAGAGAGTGCTCCTAATGTCACCTTGTTACCCCGTCACCTGTATAAAAGACACCTAGGAGCCAGAAATCTTGCTGATTGATTTTTCTGGATTTTGTGTTGTTATTCTGTCTTGCAATGTTCGATTAAACCTACCTTTAAAAATATAGACTGATCATTTCTTTGTCAGTGGGCAAACATACATAATCAACAGGGGATCAAATAATGTTTTCCCTCACTGTAGATAGATAGATAGATGCCTAATTTGAATATAAAAAGTGACTAACAAGTGATTAAATGCTAGCTGGTCAGACTAGCTCTAGTCTTAACAAAGTGCCTTTGCTTTTGCAACTGGCCCCAAGACTTATTGTAACTATAATCTATAAGACACAAGACATCAGTAATAGCCTAAATAAATTAATTTTGAATTTCAATAATGTCCTTAATCTCAGTGCAGACAAGTCCTGTAGGCTACTAGCAATTAATGTCATGTGAACTGATGTATGTCATCAGTCATTTTTATTATGCTCCTCTTTGTTCTATCATTGTCCTCTGTGGAAACTTTCAGTTTTTTTTTTTTTTTTTTTTTTTGGTTTATACATAACAGTAATTACAAAATATTGACTCTATTGTGTGTTTGCATGTGACAAAGCATAAGTGCAATATTTGCTCCACTTCCATTAAGACGACCACCATATAAGTAAAAAAAAAGTTTGGTACACCCAGCCATCACACCCACTGTGAACTAAGTCAGAATGTCATTGGAAAGGGTGTATAAATTAATTGCCTGTCAAGAGCATGTCAAATCATCATTAATATGTTTGCTTCCTGTCAGAGCTGAGTCATTTTATGTCTTATCTTGGTCAAACCACATTTTTGTGAGGCCTAATGGATTTTCAGGATTTTAATGGAGTTGGACCAAGAAATCAGCTTGTCTCTCTAAGCTAAAAATACACCCAGATAACTGAGAATTACCAGCACAGTCTGGCCGTAAGGTGAATTCATGCAACAGTATATCAGACTATCATACGGCACATCAATTTTTTAGTCATGAGAGGTCCCAGGAGGAATCTTCTTGCTTTTTTTCAGATTGTATTTAAAATTCTTCAATATCTTGAAAACACTTGGACTAGTTCTGTCAATACTTTGTCTAGCAGATTCAGTTTTAATGAGTACACTTTCTCTTTTAAAACTTTACCTGTTTTCTCAGTGGTGGGCCATAGTTTGGTAACACAGTAAAAGTGTAAAACGTAATGTGTTACCCTGGACTACAAAACCAGGTCTTAAGTAGCACAGGTATATTTGCAGCTGTAGCCAAAAATACATTGTATGGGTCAAAATTATTAGGATATTAAGTAAAGATCATGTTCCATGAAGATATTTTGTAAATGTCCAACCGTAAATATATCAAAACTTAATTTTTGATTTGATGCATTTCTAAGAACTTCATCTGGACAACTTTAAAGGTGATTTTCTCAATATTTAGATTTTTTTTTTTTTTTGCACCTTCATATTCCAGATTTTCAAATAGTTGTATCTCGGCCAAAATATATTGCCTATCTGGACTGGCTAGGCCACTCCAGGACCTTAATGTGCTGCTTCTTAACAAACCATGCATCAGTGGAAATCTTGATGTATAAATCTGAATTCAAAATAAAAGGTTTTGTGGTCCATGGTCACATATATAGGCTAAAGTCACCTGATGAAATAGATACATAACATTCATTTTTGGCCTACTTTAATACAGTACATACATAAAACAATCACAAATATATCCTCAGTCCACTTCTCCACTAATGGCCAAGTAAGTGTATTCAAGTGTGCCAGATAATAATGACAACCAAAACATGCAGTGCTAGGCCAATCCAAAACAAGGATTGGGAAAACGATGATCTAGAATGATTCAGTCAGCTCATCCACCTCCCACTGATGGAGGTGTCAGATGAATGCAAAATCTTTCTGTGCAACTAACAGTGCTCTGCTGCATATTATTATTGGACATAGACATTTTGTCACACTGTACTCATTATGGTAATTGGAATAAATAAGAAGTATTTTATCATAAAAATTAAATTAAATAAGCTAATTTAATTGCTTAAAGCAGAGTTTACATCCTTGTTTGTAGAAGCACACAACAGGACACATTTTCAAACCCTTCCTAATCAAAGACACTTAATCAAATTTGATGAAATGACTTAGGGCCAGTCCACACAAAGCCAGAGACTTCCTTATGCAATCTTTTTTTTTCCTCATTCTATAAAAAAATTTGTAAACATGGCGTTGTCTCATGAAATATCTGCATACACATGAAACCACTGAAACTGACTCAAAATCATGTAGTATTCATGCCAGACCAGTATGTGGCGCTGTAATTCTGGCACAAAAATACTCAAAAAATGGAGAAGAAGACATGGAGCATGCGTGTAAACCTTGCACGCTATATGAAAAACCCAAAACATCAACAAGAACCAGAACAAGATGAAGATGGAACAATACAATTATTACACTATTTATTAATCTTTGTTAAAGTTAGTTAATAAAAATACAGTGTTTGTTGTAGCTGTTACATAACATGGTGTCTGCCTAGGGTTGAGACGTGGGGTGATAGCATCATTGTTTCACAAAATATATACGGATTATCTGTACACATGAAAACACAAGGATTTATCCACCGTGGGACCCGGTTTAAAAACCTAGTGTCCCAGTTTTACACGCATTTTAATGTATCGCATCAGAAACAAGTGATGAAAACACCAAATTCTGAAAGAAAATCCCCTAATTTGCAAAAAAAAAAAAAAAAGTCTTTAGGCTCGTTTGAGGTGTTTTGATGTGTGAAAAAGAGTTAATGCGAATAACTGTAGAATGCGTTTTGCTGAATAAATTCCTCCATGCGCATCAAAAAAGTCATACTGACTTTGCGCTAATGGACAGATAACTTGACTAACCAGCGGACCAATCTCTTTGCACTCTGTTGTCAAAGTATTTCTGTATAATTGGTTTTTAGAACTTACACGACTGCTTTGCCAAACAGTAGGCATCCATTTCCAAAAGCAATGACCACATGTAGTTTATTATATATAAAATTATTATATTCAGTGGCTTTTCCTACTTTTCTTCAAGGAAAGGAAAAGAAAGGACATGAGCTCTGCATTTAACCCATCCAAGTGTTCACACACACACCCAGAACAATGGGCAGCCAATGCTGGGGGTTCGGTGCTTTGCTCAAGGGACTCACCTCAGTTGTGGTTTTGAGTCGTGGTATAGAGACCGCTTCACATTCACTCCCTTCACCTACAATTCCTGCCGGACCTGAGATTCTAACCCGCTACCTTCGGGTTACAAGTCCGAATCTCTAAGCGTTAGGCCACGGCTGCCTCTAAGGTGGTCTCATGACAAAAACATACCTGGGGCACCTTTTTTTTTCGAGAACGTGAAACACATACCAATAAGTTTATATCACTGTAGTTTCCAACAGAAATGTTCACTGAGCGCCACTAAAAGAGTGTCCTCGGAACAGATGAACGCACACATGGTACATTTTATGGTAAAAGCTAGATGGTATACAGATGTACAGTACAATAATTACTGTTTTTGCATTATTGCAAGGGGTAGGTTTAGATTTGGGTTAGGTGTAGACATTAATAAAACAGAATCTAATAGGAAGAAATTTTAATTTATTTGGCATTTTAAAATAACGTACCATCTGCACTACACCTAAACCTACCTGATTGTATAAACAAAAGTGAATGTGATGTAAAAACACAACCGCAAGCATGCCGTTTTAGCTTGTTTTTCAATCACCCATAAGCTCTTTCATCATCATGAAAGTCATGTTTTTCACTGGATTCGTACCCAAGGACTCCGCATGCTAAGTCCAACTCCTGAGCTACCGAGCAAACTGGTGGTGTCTTCTGGTGTTGTGTCCATTTGTGCTACACTGTCGTGCACACCTACACCAACCCTAAACCTACCCTTACAGTGTTAAAAATACAGTGTTGGTGTAACAGAGTGACGAGGATGTGATGCAAATCCATTTGCGAGCTTTTATTACACAGAGACAAAGACAATCCATGAACAGGTAAGGGTCGATCAACGGCAAATGTAATCCAAAGGGGCAAGGCAAACAGGTAATCGAAACAGACAGTTGGTAGATCAAACTAGGGGCGAACCGAGCCGAAACAGCAGGAAGAAGGGTAATCCAAAACGGGCAAGAGATCCAGGGCAGGCAGAGAAACAGATGAGACGAGATAAACCAAGCAGAGATACAAGACACAAATAACTTAGACAAGATACAAGACTTAACTAAGATTTAGGGAACTAGAAAAGTTGCTAGCACTAGGAGAATGCTAAACGAAATGCAATACTTTACCAAGAATGATCGTAATGGCCTCGTATTTGTACTGTTTGTGATTGGCCACAGCAGTGTGCGTAATGAGTGAGGTGGAGCATGGGAAGTGTAGTCCAGGGTGATATGTAACAGTCTGTGTAGTGTGAGAATCAATGGAATGGTACGGCGACCTCTGGTGGCAGACAGACGCAAGACCAAGGACTCGATTCATGACAGTTGGTAGCATTATTTGACAAACACCAGAAAGCGAAACATATGGAGCTGCAATCATAACTGTGTACGAAAGCGATTGACAGTGCTTGCTGTGTTCGCAGTTGGAAACTGCAGTGATATGTACTTATTGGTACGTATTTCACGTCTCGTGAAAAAGCTGTCCCAGGAAACAATGCTTATTCGCACATTTTTTTATCTGATATCACAGTCAAATTCGCAGCTTTGGATGGAAACCCAGCTATAGTGTATAGCTTCCCTTCTTAAAATTCAAACACTGACTACATTCAATAATTCCACCTATTTCCCCCCCAGGTATATTGGTGTTAAATGTGAAGAAAACAAACACGGATTATGTCTAGTGAGTCAGTCTGAAATTCCGGAGCTCTTTTGCTCGACTCTGTCTGACAGCAGCCGTAGGAGTATGTGACAGAAGACAAGAGATTTTGCCATGAAACCGCATCAGTTTCCTGATGATTCACTAGCTGTAAGATGACCTGAGGGCTTCTGTAAAGCAGCAGGTCAAACTCACAGCTTCAAAATCACTATCTCCAAATGCAATGTGTGCCCACATATGTCTAAGATATTTAGCATGAGGTGGCTTGAAGGCATACATACACAAAGTGTTTTCAAATCAGAATGAAATCTAAATCAATCTTGTTTACATGATGTTCATGCTATTTCAAAGAAACAAGGTGTCAATAATACTTAAACAGCTACCTGTTTACATTAATTTCAATGGCTTATTTGCATACACTCACAAGTCATTCCTCAGAAACAATCTTGAACTGTCAGGTTGAGTTTGGTCATAGACCACTCTTACTTTCTTATCCTTTCAGTTAAACAACCCTCTCCATTCTAGTATGTAATACTTCTCAAGACCCAGTCAACTCCCAGTGGAGAAAATCAAGACCAGCATTACTTTTTTCTTCCTCGTTGAATATCCTGTTTCACTCAAAAATACATCCGTTTACAGAGTTAAACTGGGTTGTGAACAGCATTACATGTTGACTTTAAGGTCTACTCCAAAATGTTTGATCTAATCTGCAGTGAATTTGTGTTTTAATTACAGAGAAGTCTTCAAAGATGTGCTGAAGCAAATATTTACCGAGTTTATTTCACCCCAAGAACCCAACAGAACACTCCTCGAGAGTGTCTGTGAAAGAACACAGTTCCTGTTCCCATTAGACAGTCATTTAGCATTATAAATACACAACAGTGCATGGAGAAAAACATGGATGCTGGTAAAACTAGGGCACATCCTGTGCTAAGAGGACTGGGGATGATTAAATCAGGATGTATATTCTTTCAGAATGTAGTGTATTTCACTGTCAATTCAATTTATTTTTTAATAGAAACAATAAAAATAAATAACTTTTTTTAAATTATTTATTTTGCAGCAGTATTTTTCAGACGCCATATTTGTGACCCAGAAATGGTGCAGAACGTTCTTTCTAAATCATTTTACATCCTAACTTGTCTTTTTTTTTTTTTTTTTTGCTTTTATTCTAAATTAAAACTTAACATCTGAGATCTGAGACCAGTTTTTCAGTGTGGTTCAGACATTTGGACCTCACTGTATATACGAGACAATGAAAAAAGACCTCTCTTATATAGAAGAAGATATAGGCTTTTAATAGAATCTGTGTTTTCATCTCCTGCTGTGCCTGTGTGCCACAACTGTCAAAGGCCACAGTCTTTGAACCCTGCATTGACTGTCTAAAGGAAAGAGAAGCACTGGTTTTCATCTTAGAGCAGTGCAGATATCTGCCGGAGTGTGATGGAGCACAGGGACGATTCCAACTGAAATCTAAAGCCCTTCCTAGAGGATGCTATGTCAAAGCCCTGCAATCCACAGATTTATATGCCACCGGCAACCAAATACCATATGAAACACACGGGAGACTCGACTAACAGGGTTGTGCAACTTTCAGAATAGAATTGTGCTAGCAAACAAGCTACTTAAATATGAATGTAAAGAACAATCCTAATATGAATAGAAACTCAGAGAAATTCATATGAAATCTAAGGTTTAAAGACCTAATATGTTGATATTTGAAGCTAAATTGGTTGTGCTATGATTTTTATGTTTATTAGAGTATAAATTTGGCAAGTTTTGTTTGTAATAAATAGTACTTTAAAAATTGCTGTTTGTGTACAATTTGATAGTTTGTTTTTCAATTTGAAATGAAACAATGAAATGAAACCTCTACCGGCAATACTATGTTATCAACCCTCAAAACTCTTATCATGGTGCATGATTTGTAAATTAACATGTTAATGTTTGTATCAAATAACCAGCTCCATATGTATTGCTTTTCTAATGCAGTAAACTTGCCCTGTTGCCCACCTGGTACAGCACTGGATTTGAGATGCAGAGTGTTCGGGTTTGATGAAAGTGCTTAAAGCCATGTAAAAACAAGGTAAACTTGCTCTGGGTTTATTAGTTATGTTTTTAGGAGTAGAAAAATATTAAACAGGTTGAATATTCAATTAACCAAAGATCCACATGTGCCATCATTAGTTATTATTTAATTCTGGGCTAAACGGCATTAGTTCTTGCATTTAATGTGAGCAGTCAAGATGTAGCAAGTCTTAAAAACATATGGCACAGATGAAATGTGAGTGACACAAAGCTATAATATAACATCAGAAGATATAACAGTACATAAGTCCTGCTTTCCTTGGTGCTGATGTTTAAAGCTTAGCTGTTTATATCATTAACCACTTTCATTACATAGAAAAGAAAAGTTTAGATATTTTAGCAAACATTCCCTTTTGTGTTTTATGGTAAGAATGATAATATGCATATAAAGATTATAATGGCAAAATTGTGTAATTTTTGGAGTGAAACATAACAGAGAGAATAAAGAAGTGTAATCGGAACACTTACACTTTCAGCCCTAGTAAGGAAGCATCTAAAACTGCATTTCAAATGATATTTTAACTGCCTAGATTATGGATGGATTAAAATGCTTGAGTTATGTTTTCAGTTTGAATAGCAATTGCTGAGAATGTGTCCAGTGAAGGGACATCTTCTGATGCCTGTGAATGGTATGAGATATTGAAACCCTGAAACCCAGATTTGGATCTAATTCTTGGCATCCTGTATTTACTGCTTAACTAACACAAGTCTGCCATTTAAAACAGACAAAGTGCTCCCTGCATCAACCCACACACAAGCTTTCATTAAAAATGTATAATAACAAACCTCTCGTAGAATAGCCATTAGTATCCATTAGAGGCATAATCCCAGAACATATGCTGTATGGTATTACTCAAGATAGAACACGGCCAGAGTGAGGGTGTAACAGCTGAAAGATCTCTTATGTGGAAGAGGATTAGTGAATCAGAAGGTTTTCTCTCAGGAACCGAAAAAGAACAGCTCCCATTGAGATAACATATATACTACTGGAGCTTACTGTTAGCGAACAGTGCTACAGCGCAATAAAGTAACAGAATGCTTAAGAAAGCATTTATTCAAAATAGAAATGTAACAATCTAGATAGCACATGTAAGTCTGTGAGATGTCTGTTAAAGATCACTTGATCTGGAAAGCATCTGCTGTGTACAAACATCTGACAGGCGTCTGTAAAATGTCAATTTTACATACATTCTAAATCATAAACATCTGAGATTTGACATCTGATAGGAAACATCCTATACAGACGTATTGCAGATGAGTAAACAATCTAAAAAATGCATCTTCCAGATTTAAATGCAGACGTCAAATAGACATCTCTGTGATGTGCCTGTGCTATCAGGGAATATACACTACTATTCAAAAGTTTGTGGTCAGTAATTTATTTATTTATTTGTTGTTATTTTTTTTAAAGAAATTAATAGTTTATTCAGTAATGATGTGTTCAATTGATAAAAAAGTGATAGTAAAGTATTATATATAGTTAGAAAATATTTTAAATTTAAATTTAATTTAAATAAATGCTGTCCTTTTTAACATGTTATTGATTAAATAATAAAAATTAAGTAACAAAGGTTTAAAAAAAAAAACATTAAAAATGTTCATCATAAATCAGCATATTAGAATGATTTCTGAAGGATCAATAACACTAAAATTCAAATTCAGCTCAGGTTTAAATTTCATGTTCAAGTATATTAAAATCGAAAACTGTTATTTTGATTTGTAATGACATTTCACCATATTACATTTTTTTTTCTGTGAATGAATAGATTTTTTTAACCAAAATAAGAGGGATCATACAAAATGTGTGTTATTTTTATTTAGTACTGACCTGAATAAGATATTTCACATACAAGATGTTTACATATAGTCCACAAAATAAAATAATATTTTTTTTTTGTTTTTTTTTAATGACCCTGTTCAAAAGTTTACACTTGATGCTTAATGTTGTTTCCTGAATGATTCACAGCAGTTTTTTTTTGTATGGTTTTTTATTTTTTTTTTTATGATTGTGATAGTTGTTCATGAGTCCCTTGTTTGTCCTGAACAGTAATACTGCCTGCAGTTCTTCAGAAAAAAAAACCTTCAGGTCCCACAAATTCTTTGGTTTTTCAGCATTTTCGTATATTTTTGTGGAACCCTTTTCAATGACTATGATTTTGAGATCCATCTTTTCACACTAAAGACAACTGAGAGACTTGTATGCAACTATTACAGAAGGTTCAAATGCTCACTGATGCTTCAGAAGGAAACACAATGCATGAAGAGCCTTCTGAACGAAATGAGGATGGGTACATTTTTATTATTTTGCTGAAATATCATAGTTTTTCATTCCGTACAGCCCCTTAGATGCTTAAAAAAGATACTTACATGTTCCCCATAAGACAAAATTTGTTAAGTTTGCCATGATTTTTAAATTCAAAAAGTTTCACCCCCGACTCTTAATGCATTGTTTTTCCTGTAAGTTGCATATGAGTCCCTCAGTTGAAACGACGGATCTCAAAATCATACAAACATTGCTGGAAAGGCTTCAAATACACAAAAATGCTAAAAATCTAAATAATTTGTTTTTGACTTCAACTGTAGAAAGATAGATAGATCAGATTACAGTACTTGTGATATTTGAATTTGGACGCTGCTTACGTTTTAAGTAATTCAGAGGTAATTAGTTTGACATAATTAGTCATTTGTAACTGGAATTCATTTGAACATAACCCTCACATCTCTGTTACTGCTGGACTCCCAAAACACAGTGACGTCCATCTCTGGCTGATCAGCAGGCAGTGTTTAATGAGCGGGAGCCAGATGCTTTCTCAAGACTTCAGCCTGGGAGTGGTTAATTAATCAGATTGTGCTCTCTCTCCCTCTCTTTCTCCCCCCTCTTTCCTCCATGCGACCTCTCCCACAACATTACAGAACACTAATCCATCATCTTCAGCTTTTTACTGGGGTTTGCTGAACACACCATGAAGCAGTTTTCTAATTTTCCAGCAACCGAGTGGAGCTCTTAAGATGGCGATTTGCCACATTTGGGTACACCATTTCCTGTTGGGCACAGCGGTGTTGAAACTAGAAAGGAACTGAATATTAAACGTATTGGCTCTGTTCCAAAACCTCTGTAGTGAGCCCATGTAGGCAGAATTTTAAAGCACTATAGGTGCGCTCCCGACATGAAAGCTTTCACAAAAGGAAGACAGCATAATTATGCTGCCTTCTAAGATAGCTTCTTTTTTCCGTTAAATAAAGTCAGCATCGCATGTACCTTTACAGAAAAGACAGGCCATACAGAATCTGTGCTGGGAAATTCATTGTATTTCAACCACCACAAATCGCTTGATGAGTGAGTAATGTTCATTTTTGGGTGATTTTTTTTTTCATGGACAGGTTCTACTTGGGATTTGCAGTGAACGAGATCTCCTAGCCTCTGGCGTGATCTATTTTCATACACATAAAAAGTGATGACTGATGACAAATGGGGTCTTCTGCAGCCAGAGATGCTATTCACAGCACACCGACCCCTGGATAATCAAACCTGGTAAAGACCAGCGCAAAATCCTTCATTACCCCCATTAAAAATCCCATAAAATGACACTCTCTAAATGCCACCGGCTGAATTAGACATGCATACGGTCAGCTCAGGTAGACGTACAGTGCAGCCAGTTATTAATGTACCTTCAGTTCGGATGCTGAATGGGGAATCGCCCAGTCGCTTGGCCGAAAACTGCCCCCCCAGAGAGGTCATTAAGAAGCACAGACTGAAGAAACCGATCCCCGCCACAAATATCCTGCAAAAGACAGACAGATAAATGTAGAAATGTATTGAGGTTGAACAAGAAAAAAGCCGGCCAATGACGAGAAACCACAAAGAGAAGTATAGTGTTAGAGAAGAAGTATATTGTTCATGTAAAGGAAATTTAGAAAAAATAAAAAAAAAAATCTATCAAAAAATAAATAAACATAAAAGTGGTCCATGAGCAAAAAAGTTACTCATTAAATTAACTCAATAAAGTTTCATTCCATTAGGCTAATAGAGTGCTCCGGTGATTACATATTTCCGTATGCCAACACGGAAGTTAGCATAAAAAAAAATGTAATAAACAAATCTATAAAGACATTTTTATATTCAAACAGTTGCTTCTAGCTAAAATACTAGTCCTCTATCCATAATATTGCTTCCTCCTGTTAAAAAGTCATCTCATCTAATTCAGGAGAGAAATATGCACTGATCAACTAAAAATAGTCCAAAACAACTCAAAACAAATATGTTGGTGGGTTTTGATGTGAGACAACAACAGGAAATTGCCTTTTTCATTGGAGGAAGCATTATAGACTTGTATTTTGGCCAAATGCGATGGTTTAGAGTCAAAATGCCTTTCACTTCATTCTGACAGCACCCATTTACTGATTAGCAAGTGATGTAATGTTAAAGGGATAGTTCACCCAAAAATGAAAATTTGATGTTTATTTGCTTACCCCCAGGGCATCCAAGATGTAGATGACTTTGTTTCTTCAGCAGAACACAAACAAATATTTTTAATGAAAACCGGTGCAGTCTGCCAGCCAAATAATTGAAGTGGATGGGCACCAGACCTTAGTAAAAAAAAAAAAAAAAAAAAAAACATGCACAGACAAATCCAAATTACACCCTGCGGCTCATGGCGATACATTGATGTCCTAAGACACGAAGCGATCATTTTTTGCGAGAAACTGAACAGTATTTATATCATTTTTCACCTTTGATACACAGCCACGTCCATCTGTCCTGAGCACGAGCTTTTCATCCGGCTCGTTACACGCGTACGTGCTCTGGTGTAGTATACGCAAACATCGTAAGGGAAAATCGGTGAAAAGTCCCGGATGAGTTTGCGTAAGCAAACGTAATCTTTTAGCTTTAAATCGGATTGAACAATCAGGATAAGCGCAAGTAATTTTTGAACAGCCACTATACCCACAATCTCTGTGCACTGTGTAAACAATGAGTGTTGTATACACATGACAGATCGCTTCCGGCGTTTGCGTATTCCCGCCAGAGTGCATACACATGTAACGAGCCGGATAACAAAATGATATAAATACTATTTAGTTTTTCGCAAAAAACGATCGTTTCGTGTCTTAGGACATCAATGTATCGTCACGAGCCGCAGGGTGTAATTTGGATTTGTCTGTGCATGTTGTTTTTTTTTTTATTTTAAAGGTCTGGTGCCCATCCACTTCCGTTATTTGGCTGGCAGACTGCGCCAGTTTTCGTTAAAAATCTTCGTTTGTGTTCTGCTAAAGAAACAAAGTCACCTACATCTTGGATGCCCCGGGGATAAGCAGATAAACATCAAATTTTCATTTAAGTTTATCCAAATCTGTATCAATGAAGAAAAAAAAAAAAAAATCTACATCATGGATGGCCTGAGGGTGAGTACATTTCAGCAAACTTTAATTTTTGGCCAAACTATTTGTTTATGCTTACAACTCCTTTAGCCTTTAAAGTATTATAAAAGAATAATAAATCAATAAAAAATCCCTGAAAGATGAACTCTTTGGCGTGATGTTGTTCAATGTCCCTGACGACCTCTGTAGTCCCATTTAGACACTTGTTAGCAATTGCCTTTTTCAAGACAAGTAAAAGCTTTAAAAAAAAAAAAAATGACAAGTGGGTATTACTCATTTATTTTGTGCTTGTGTTAATCACAGACCATTCAAAAAACCTATTGTCTTCCAAGATGATGGATCCAGAAGTGCTACAGCACTCTATAACTGGTCGCCGGCAGCTCACAAGAGTTGCAGCAGAATTGAAGTGAGTAATAACGAATTCAATTTTGGTCTATTCCTCAGACAAAGCTGTTATATGATTTTAGAAGACTTATGGAGTCTTGTGGACTGCTATGGTATTTAATGGTGTTTTTGTCGTTTTGGAGCTTCTCAGACATGGACACTGTCATTACATAGAAAAGAACAGGATGCAAAACTATACTTTTTTTGAATCTCATAACAATGACATTTGTATTTTTGGGTGGACTGTTTCTTTACATGACATTGACTTTTCAGCTTACATAAATTTAGATTTCTTTTTCTATTCTTTTTTTTTTTCCTTAAAAAAATGCCCAAGGGAAAATTCACATTTGCATTACAGATATTTCTGCAAAGTACATAAAATTCAAAGGATTATTCATGCTGCTCAAACTTTAATGAAAATGTACAAGGACACTCATGTTGACTTTATGCTTCTGAGAAGGCCACTAAAAATTAAGTGTGCTTTTCATTGCTATATGCAGTTTATAACATCATAAACAAAGGATAGCCCACATCTTTTATCACAGATAACTTATACAGTATGCTGTAGCCTGCAGGTTAGAGCCTTGGATGGGTAATCAAACGCTTTGAGGTTTCAATGTAATTTACATAGTTTGCCATTTTTGTAAAACTGGGCTTAATTTATTATGAACTACTGTATTGCAGATCTTTCTTCTTGTTTCTTTATCTCACTCTATTATAAATTATATATAGAAGGAAACAGAAATGTCATGTCAGACCTGACATGATTGTAACTGGACACAACATTGCATTGCATATTATTTGCATGTAAATGCTATTTTGTTTACTGTTTTGAATTAAAATGCCTAACTTAAACAATGGTTTAAGTGGTATTAGGGAATGAAAAGTAAATCTGCTTACCAGAACATTTAGTGGTAGGCTAAGTAGTGATTAGTTGTTTCTAGTTTAGTTTGTTGAAAACAAATATTGGAATATACAGTAGACCTACAGCAAAGTTTGAGACATGTAGAGTGTAGCAGTACATAACTCCCCATGCAGACTTCCCTACTAAATTGTTATTCCCCGATGACATCTTTTTCATTCTATTTTAATTGTGTAAATAAGTTTCTTAAATAAATTTGACCAGAGCATATTTCTGTAATATCCGTGGCTCTTTCAAAGAAACTACAACCCAAGTGTATTTATTTTTTTAAGTTGCAGAGCTCAGGTAGGCTACTGCAGATCAGAATGACCCACATCCTCGCGCTGCTGGATTCCCGCCACTGCGAGAAACAGCGCGAAAGCTCATCAAGGAGACTCAGTTCTTACGCCATCCTCACATCCTTTCCTGAAACTCTCCTGACACCATCAATGAAATTCTCTCAGGTACCACCTCCATAAAGTCGCACCATCCATGTTATTTACAATAAGCCGTTATCTTTCTTTGTTTGTATATATGCTTTCATGTAATAAAAGTAGTGAAGAGACAAAGTTTGACAGCTTTAGGTTTTCAGCTTTGCTCGGTGAAGAGAACCCGACAAAGCCTTTTAAATAAAGTTTGTTTTTATTGGGGTAAATATTCCTGACCATGGTAGCCGTATGTTTAATTTGTATTTAGCTCGTATTTTACAATACAAAGATTACCTGGTATTAAAAAGAAACTAAACAAAATAACATAAGACTGTTTTGAAGGTACACATTAATTAAATAATATTTCAAATGAACAAATAGCCTAGTAGGCAGAAACCTACTGTTAGGTGCATTTTTGTAAGGACTTAACCTAGTTGTTGACCACAGACATAAAACGAGGACCTCACTCACTGTGGTCAAACGCTATGAGACCAATACGAGGTCTGACTGAATGGACTGTCCATGTCTGAAATATCTGAACATTTTCAAATAATGATTACAGTTAATTATGTCAAGTCTTACCTGAACGGTTTGAACGTCAGCAGGCATCTTCTCGTCATAGTTATACACTCGCTATTTACAGCAATCATTTTCCGCGCCGACTGTTTAACAACATACGAAATATGAAATACATCGTTTATTGAAATTATTTTCCCCCGTTTGTGTTTCTTAATATGCGAGTTTACAGTAAGAGCCTCCCTTCTGACTGAAAGATCTTTGTTGAAGTTGCGCGAAGAAAAGCATCAGAAGATTGATGAGCGAAGTAATCAGCAGGTTATTGAGTTGGTGATATTGAACTCCTATTCATAATAGTTTCCAAACAGCGTCAGAAGTAATCCAGCGAAGGTCCATCTCCGTACATTTTAGTGAAGTATCAATGAAGCTTGTGAGGGGAATGCACGAGTCAGAACTCCCTGCGCAGCAGCACCCGACGACACTGGATCAATTCAACGGCACGACTGGCGTTTTCTGTGGCGCGAGCCATCATTTTCACCTTTCTTTGAGAAGAACGTTGTCTCTCTGGCTCGATATGAACATGAACGCAGTTCAGCTGCTTCAGAGGAAGCCTCTAAAAGCTTAAACCGCTCCGCTGTAGTTTCAGAGCCGTGGACAGCTCCCAGTGCACGAGCTATAAGGCATCAAGAGCGCCATCCGATGGATTTCTACCCGTTTACTCGGATTATCCGATCTGAGATATGATGAATTGGGTCTTTCTGTATGCAGTGTTTTTTTTTTTTTCAGTGCTGTTAGTCGAACACAAGTCCTATGCATCATATCCAACCCCAAATTGATGTTACATATTAACACATACATAAAGAAATTAAGAAAATAAAGAAAACGGTTCCTTAAAAAAAGACCTAATTTTATTTACTGTGATGGATTATCAGTTTGAGATAGTGGGGTAAGATTTGTCACTTTTCCTCTAGTTGCCCTCTAGGCGAAGGTGAATAAGATAATACTTATATTTCAAGCTGCTGTTAACTAAAATTAGAAGCTTCAAAAACGCAATCAATGAAATATAATTAATTGTGTCATATAAAAGGTAAATTGTGTCATATTTTGAATAACTGGGTGGATTACTTACAAATTGCAATCCGTTACTGATTCCAAATTGACAAAATTACATTACACATTTTAGGTAATATAATCAGATTACTTTTGGATTACTTTTGACCTACCACACTTTGATTTAAATAGGACAATATTGTGCCATATTGATATAAAATACAAAGATAATACATTCCGTTTGTTGTAAATAACAACATGAAGTGCATTAAACCTTATATTACATCAAGTTTTCCAAAACTGAATTAATTCATAATTCATTTTAAAATAACAATCAAAATAAAACACTTACAGATGACAAAACAAAATGTTCAGTAAATGAGAAATAACATGAATTTGTGCATTTGAATGTGTTTATAAGACAAAATGCTGTGTCGTCACCTGACTAATAAGTGGTCTTTGTATGAATGTCCACAAAACTGGAAGACTGTAAGTCAAATTATAAAGAATGTATTGCTATTGTATGAATAATACGTAATCATGTAATCCATAAAAAACTGTAGTCTGATTACAAGTATTTTAAAATGCAATTAAATCAAATACAAGTACCTAATTTTTAGAATCTGATTATGTAATCCAGATTACATGTAATCAGTTACTACCCAGCGCTGTGAATAATTGGATATGGGAATTACATTATAATTAAATTAGGTAATTTTACTAATGTACAGTCTCAATTCTTCTTGTACGCATTGTTTTCACATCTGTTTAAAAGACAATTTGTATATTATGTATAGTAATTAATTACGATTTAGAATTTGAATGATGTGAAAAATATTTGTAATAGTCGTAGTATTTCCATAATAGCCATAGCCATCTTAACCCAACATATCGGATACACTTTACTTTAACTGCTTCATTCCATAGGCCATAGCTAAGCTGTAGACAACTCATTTATGTGTTTTTATACTGTGCCAATTCCCTTTGCCAGTTACTTGTTTTGAATGTGAAAGAGTTTTTATTAATAAAGTCATGTGACAAAAATTGTGCACAGTTTGCTAAATAACGGGGGCGACACATCTTACTCCACTCTCCTCTACTCCCTTTAATGTATGCTGATCTACACATTGCTTATAAACCATTGTGTTTCATTACAGTATTAACAGTAATGAGAACCTAATGAGACTCATTATTCAGAATAATGAGGATTATGAACAAACTCAAAAGCAAGTCAAGCATTCTCGAACTCTACGTGTCTCTGGCTTAGTTGATGGTTTCTGCTAGTTTCATTCCTATCATTTCTGAGCCCTGAGAACCCAGAGGACTATTAGCAGTGCAGCCCACACCTCTGGATGACACACTTCATATCCAGCAGTGAGTCTGACAGATCGGCCATTAATGAAAGCCTCTCTCTGTACAGTTTAAGATGCTGAGGATCTGCTTTCAAAAAAAGAAAATCAATAGTTCTCTATTTCCTAGACCCATAGTCTTAGAGTACAGCAGTACAACTACAAAAAAGGACAGCAGTGTACAAAACTTTTGGGCAGAGTGGAATCCATATTGTTTCAGGGTTGCTTCAAGATGCAGAGATTGTGAACAACAACAAGATGGTTGTCTTGCCTAACAAAACAGACATACAGCGTGCATTGATTGATGCTATTAAGTGCTCATAATTTCTCTATATAATGTTCTTTAAAAAAAAAAAAAAAAAAAAAAAAAAAAAAACAACAGCTCAGATGAAAGAGCGAGAGTAAAAAAAAAGGAATATGAGGTTCTCTTCTGTCTGCAGGGTACAAAATGTCTAGACTTGATAACCTGCACCCTGCCTTTGGAACACAATCCTTATAGCTTCCAGACCCAAATAGCTGTCGTTAATACAGCTTTTGGACTAGAGACATAATTGCAAGCAACATACATCACAAATAGTTCATTATGTTCTGGAGGGCAAAGAGTGAAACTGACATGTTTTTCTTGGTCTGCTGTGTTTGACGTCATTAGTGAAGAGCTTGATGTTCTTGTGGTGTCGTCAAACAATCAGCATTTTCATTTTATCCTGGCACAGAGATGATTAGTCACATGACATTTATGGCTCAGGCAAAACTAAGTGCTTATGAGCAGTGTTGGGTGTAACACATTTACTTTTTTCCAACTAAACTAGTAAAGTAACCTGCAATATAAAAATATTAAGTCACAATTATATTTTATCTATTTAATCCCATTTTATTAATCAATATCTTTGCAGCTGACCTTTGATTATCCAATTCAACTATACTAATAAGCAAAAATGACTTTAGATAAACATAACCATTGTTTTATTTTTGTATTGCTGAAGAGTGTTGAACTTTCTTTGTATGCATCCTATTCGTCAAGCAATCCAGAATGGCAGTCTCACCTAAAAGGTTTGTTTGAGCTATGCCCTCTACTGTACAAATGTGAATTAGCATGTCCTTCAGCCTGAGGTTTACTCATTTTACTTTTGATATGGAAGGACATTTACATTTGCCAAAAATAGAACTTTAATAAAAATAAATAAATAAAAAAAAAATTAAAAAAAATCAAGCAAGCCCAGGCTGTTACGGTGCCGCGCTGATTAAAGTGCACAACGCAGGAGTAATCCAAGAAACAGTCTTTATGAATAAATCCACAGAGAATAAACACCTTGGGTTTCGTATGAAACCCTAGTTCCTCGAGGGAACGAGACGCTGCATCGGAAACGCTTTGGGAACGCCCTCTGTGTTTCCTATGCTCTGAATACATGTGAAATCAGTCCAAAGAGAAGCGCGTGTGACATCACGGGCGGGTGACGTCAGGAACCAGGAAGCTATAAAGCACATGCGGTGAATGCAGCCGGCAGCTTCTGCCACCAGGAGCGCTGCAGGGATGCCGAAATTGTGGAAGGCGATGCAGCGTCTCGTTCCCTCGAGGAACTAGGGTTTCATACGAAACCCGAGGCGTTCCCCTTTGGGAACGCTGAACTGCGTCGGAAACGCTTTGGGAACGATATACCCACGCCACCAGAATTTCAAAGCCCTGCTATGTGTGCAGCAGGTAGAGGAGGGCAGATATGCCCAAAAATGGCTGCCGAGAGGCAGGAGAGGGGGTGAAAGTAGCCCAGGATAATCACTGCTGGTCAGGCAGTATAGAGAGCGGCCTCAGCTTAGAGTCAACTTAGAGCCTTGGGTTCCATCAGCGAGGGAATACCAAAGGACTCAAAGAAAGCAAAAATGGCATCCATAATCACCGCTTAGGCTTACCTAGTAGCTGGAAGACTTCTGTAAGGGGACCAAGCTTAAGAAACTGGTCCGTCTTCCTCCACAGGGCAGATCTGTGGTCGTATGCATCCAGTGCTCACACTGGACACATACACATAAACTTCTAGTGTTCCGGTTCCTAGAGAGAGGACAGAAGGCCTGGCGCACTATGGGCTGTGGTGCTGTAAAGGGCACCTAGGGTGTGTACCCTAATTATAGGTGCAAACTGCTTGATCAATCAAGGCAAAGAAAGGAAGGCCACAGAAGGGCCTGTAAGTATCCAACTCTCCTTAGAGAGGAACACCACAGCCAGGTAGGTGCACCGAAGGCCCCAGCCTCAGCGCACCATAAAGGAAGCATGACACCAGGGGAAGTCTCCTGAGAGAGGTAGCACCGAAGGGAGCATGGAAGGCATCTATGGCCGCCACGTAGCCCTTCAGCGTAGAGTGTGCGTTACCGGCCGTAAGGCGGGCTTGCAAAACGTCCAGCACTGAACCTACTGGGCAGTGAATTGGGTGCTGTCTGCACTTAAAGAACAAACTAGTTTCACTTCCCGGTGTACACTTTCCTCGCGGAGGGAGCTCTGAATTGGAGGATGGTCTCAGCAACCTCGGTTGAGAGACCGAAAGCTAGGAACTGTGCCCCCTCAGGGGCCACACCCATAACTTTCAAAACTCCAGACGAGGGTGCAGGATTGCACCCCCTACTTGTGAGAGGAGATCCCTCCTGACGGTAATTCCATAGGAGTGCCATCTAGGAGAGGCATCAGATCTAAAATATCCGGCCAGAATGGGGCCTACTAACAGGAGGCAGATTCCGTCCCGGCGCACTCTCTTCAGAACTCCCAGGAGCAGAGCGATCAGGGAAGATTGGCATACAGAGAGGGTCTCGACCGTGTCTGCAGCATGGTCCCCAGTCCCAGAGGAGCTGGATGACCAACAAGACCATAGGTCCAAGAGTTCCACCACACTGGATGGAGGTCTCAATTCCCCGGGCCTCAGCCCCTGTCTCGACAGGATGACTGCTCCTATATGAAATGTCCAGGATATGAACTGCTCTCTTTCCAGAGGAGTGTGACCTGGAACCACACAAGGGTCTGGTGTGCCGCTCGTACGAGGGGCGCGACCGCAGAGCTCCTTGAGGGTAGGAGACCGCTCACTGTGATGTGGTGCGCAACAACACATGGCAGTCTATGGGGTCTGGGAGAGAGTGTTTCTAAAGCAGAAACACGGCCTAGAACTCCAGGCGATAGAAATACCAGTAAGATGGTATGTGCTCCATAGACCCAGGGCCACACAGTCACTCATGACCGGGCCCCAAACAGGAGTTAAGATCTTTACACATGTCTAGAGGGCGGGAACAGCACCTTGAGACCCTGATCATGTGGAGCTGGTTCGCCCCTCGGGGAGAACCACTTAATCCTGTTACCTTCCTTCGGGGGAAGGATGACACCAGGGGAAGTCTCCTGAGGGAGATAGTACCGAAGGGGGCATGGAAAGCAACGACGGCTGCCACGTAGCCCTTCAGCGTAGAGTGTGCGTTACCGGCCATAAGGCGGGCTTGCAAAAAAAGTCCAGCGCTGAACCTACTGGACAGTGAACTGGGTGCAGTTTGCACTAAAGAACAAACATGTTTCGCTTCCCAGTGTATGCTTTTCCTCGTAGAGGACCACTACAGGGAACTGCTGTACAGCAGGCCAAAAATATTATGTTGGATGCAGCTGACAACAGACCCAATAGTGTTTCACCGTAAGTGGACTTATCAGGTCTAGGGAAATGTTTCACAAGCAGAAACACGGCCTGGTCTCCAGGCGATAAAAATGCCAATAAGATGGCATGTGTCCCATAGACCCAGGGCCAAACGGTCACTCATGATCGGGCCCAGAACAGGAACCAAGGTTTTTCTCCACAAGTCTAGGGGGCGGAGCAGCGCCTTGAGACCCTGACCATGCGGAGTGGGAGTTTGCCCCTCAGGGAGAACCCCTTGGTCCTGAGCCGACGGTGTTTCACTGCTAGCCTAATTTGACTTTCGACTGAGGTGAGGGATGACTGAACCAAGCAGGAGACAGATGTGCCTGCATTGTAGTCAGATCCCCCCTAGGCTGGCAGAAGGTATGCTTTTGCCCCAAAAGCAAACACTAGAAAAGGAGAACTCTCTGAAAAAGAAGAGGAGCCACCTCGATTGCCACCTACTTCAAGAGAGTTTCACTTCTTATTGCAAAATCACAATCTGCAGGTTTTTTTTTTAAATTTTTTTTTTTTTTTTACGCAGGACCCACATAGACACATTTGACATAAGTTTCACGCTGCCAAAATGTTCTACTAAGGAGATCAGCCTCTCGAGGTTGACCTCTGATGGCATAAGAGGAGGCAAGCCCCTCCGTGCCACTACATAAAACGGGCGGATGTAATGAGAGAGGCTCGCGAGAGACTGCTGCGCCCCGAAGCACCGTGGTGGCGGGGTTAGCAGGTCAGTCTCTCGAGGGCACCGGGGTGACACTGAATTGCCCCGGGGGGCCTGCCCTCAGAGGCCCTAAACCTTGTCAGGGCCTCTTCGTCGAGGACTTCTCCGCCTGCGGAACGACCCTCAGGCCGACCTTAGGCTTGGAAGCCCCCAATTTCTTAAAGTTCCTGGATCACAGGCACCAGGATACTAGTCGAAGTGGCCACTCATGACCACCCCTTATGCTGTGATGGAGGCACTCGTCGTTAGCTTATGCGACGACAAAGAGTCCTCAGCACAGCGTCTTGGACAGGAACCATAGTTTCTTCCACATGTCTAAGGTCCGAGAGGCTCGCCGCGTGACCTTGAACATGTGAAATAGGTTGCCCCTCAGGGAAAAAACCCATTGGTCCTGAGTCACCACTGGAAGAGTCTCATGTACAGCAGGCCAAAGGGTATACGTTGGACGCAGCTGCCATCAGATCCAACAGTTTACTTAGAAACTGTATAACCGTGAGTGACTGGCCTTATCTTACTCTCTCAACAGCCATGGGGACCGATTCAAATCGAGCAGGAGAAAAATGTGCCTGCATCGTGGTCAAATCCCACACTACACCTAGATAAGTGGTCCTCAATATTGGAGGAAGCACAATTTCCTAGGCATTTTTAGTCTTAACCCCAACTTTCCATGTGGACAAAAACAAGATCTCGATGCTGAATTGCCAAATACTCAGAAAGAGCATAATAAAATTATTATAATTAAGTATATGGATGCCCTGGAATCACAAAGGAGCCAGAGAAGCATCCACAAACTTATAGGAAAGTGCAGGGTGAGAGTGCAATAAATGGCCAAAAGCAGAGGCTGCTCCGCCCAGCAGCCTAAAATAGTTTTAATTCCTCAGAATTAAAACTATGGGAGCAGAGCTACAGATTCAACTTCACACATTTAGGTGAAAATAGTTAGTGACATATGAATGAACACATTTATGAATGAACGTATATTTATGAATGAACACAGCCGCCCCCTCAAGAACAGCTGTGAGTGCTCAGCTCCCGAGCAAACTACACATCAATTTTGTGAATCCCCGCCCCCTATTTTTAGAGGCGAGAGCAGGGAGAAACAAACGATCAATACATAGTCTGCTCATATGCATACAGCGTCAATCTCCTCGGAGAAAGACAGCTGCAGCAGTGCGAATTCTCACTAGAGAGAGAGAGAGAGCATGCTCGGGAGCGAAGCTGCGAGCTCTGAATCAAAGGACGAAGTACCGCTGTGCGAGCTTCGGAACCCCGAAAGAGAACGTGCTATATTTGGGGAAAAGTCAGAGAAAGTTAATCTCTAAGCACATCCCAAATATACATTTAACCCCCGCGAACACAGCGTCCGTCCTGCCTCGGCAAAAACGTGACCGAGCCGCGGGGAAAACACTATAGGCAGTCAGCTCCCTCGAGAACTGACCCCTGTGCTTCGCTCCCAGCCAGACAAAACATAGATCGTGTGAATCCCTGCTCGTAAAGAGACGAGAAAACGGGGAACACACATTCTAAATTGCCTGCTTATTTTGTTTTGGACATATTCCCTCAAAAGAAAGCCGAAACTGGCACGAAAAACAGGGAATACAAGACACACACAGAGCGCGACTGAAAGACAGAAGCTACCGGCTGCATTTACCGCACATGCTTTATAGCTTCCTGGTTCCTGACGTCACCCGCCCGTGATGTCACACGCGCTTCTCTTTGGACTGATTTCACATGTATTCAGAGCATAGGAGAAACAGAGGGCATTCCCAAAGCGTTTCCGACACAGCTCGACGTTCCCGAAGGGGAACACAAGAAATTCAGGAGCAGGGGGTACCACAACACAAAACATAGCAAATAACCGGCAAATGACTAATTATAAACGTGGAGTATAAATACAAAATACTAAACAAGGGACTGACGACTAGATTAATAGAACACTTGTGAACAGAATGACATAATCAAAACAACACAGGAAACTAGGTCAATAAAACTAAACAAGGCAGGAGAACAGGAACAGGGGAAAACACAACTAAAACTCTATAACCGTTACAGTTCGCTCCCTCCCGGAAAGGTGTGTCCTCATGCCATACAGAGTCCAACTGAAGAAGGAGGACGGGGGTTCTGGCGGAAGGCAAGGAACTGGAGAGGAGAAGAAGCAAAAATAGCCCAAATAAGTCCATATGGGAGTGGAGGGTGAGAGGAACCATGGAGAGGCCAAGAGCAGGAGAAGTCAGGTGTTGGTCCAGAGACCAGCCAGAAAGAGGCCCCAGGGTCGAGGGAGGGAAGAGCCATGGTGGAAAGATGGCAGACAGCACCCTAGGGATGAGTGATAGTGATGAAGCCACTGGAGGTGAAGACCCAGGTGGAGCTGAGCAGACGGACAGCCAGGGCGACACCCAAGGTCTGAGGTCTGGAGGGCCAAGGCAGAGTTGATGCCTCATGCAAGCGAGGCAGAGCTGGAGCAACTGAGGACGAAGGCGGAGCCGGAGGGAAGGAAGAGCCTGATAGAGCCAGAGGGACGGAGAGATGACCTGAACCCAGAGGAGTAGAGTCCCGAGGCGACAGATGGTTGATGACTGACCAAGGTTGAGCCGGAGTGACCAGGGAGCCCAGTGGAGATATAGGAACAAGGAGCCAAGGTGGAGCCAATAGGTTGGAGGACCGAGGTGGAGTCCGGAACTTGAAGGCTGAAGGTGGAAACAGGGCATCCTCACACCTAGGTGGAGTTGGAGACTGGACGGCCCCAGGGTAGATCACTGTGCCTGGATGGTGCTGACTGAAGGTGACCTGAGAGACTGACAGGAACCAGTAGAGACAGGGCTTAGGAACCGGCTGTCATTAGGAGAGGAGGTGGGAGAGGGAGACTGGAGTTGGAACTTGAGAGTCGTAGGGAGCTTAGGAGATGCAGGAGAGCTGGACGGAACAATTAAATCCAATTAAATGTCCATAAGTTCCTCATAATATTTTTCCAGTGGCCAGTTGTAGCTCACCCTTAGTGGCGGGACTTTGGACAGGGATTTCCTCCAAGTCCACAATCTCTACTAGTACCTGGTTAGTTGAATCTTGAGACTCAGGCTCCGGGGAAATTATCAGGTTCTCTGAGCGGGTTCTCGCACTGGTTCTCGTGTCATACAGTAGCTGAGGCTGAAGCTCTTCGTCTATGGTGGGCTCCGGTGATTGCTCCATGCAGCGGGATGATGCCTGGCTGGTCTCTGGCTCAGGAGTGGGGCTGGAGCTCTCCTCAGTGGGGTCGAGGTGTTCAGTCCAACGAAATAAAAGGTGCCCAGGCAGCTGTCTGGGTAATTCATTAGGTGGGTGAGTTTTAGAAAATCCCTGATATGGTCCTCGAGGGAACGATCTCCTTGCTCCAGGCAAAGGAGATTACAGTGGGGATATCTATGGCAGGAGGTAGAAACAAAAAAGAAAGGGAAAAAACGCTGCTAAACTTTCACTTTTTTGGCCGGTTATTCTGTTACAGTGCTGTGCTGATTAAAGTGCGTGATGTAGTAATCCAAGCAACAAACTTTAATAATAAATCCACACAAAATAAACACAAGGAATCCAGGAGCAAGGGATGCCACAACACAAACAATTGCAAATAACCAGCAAATGACTGAACAGAAACGGGGAGTATAAATACAAAAGCAAATGAGGGACTGATGACTAAATTAATAGATCACAAGTAAACAGAATGACATAATCAGGACAACATGGGAAACTATGTCAATGAAACTAATCAAGGCAGGAGAACAGGAATGAGGAAAAACACAATTAAAAGTCCATAACTGTCTGAGGGGTCCTGTGCCAGCCAAGTAACTGCCATTGAGATGAATGGAAATGCAAATTTCCCCAAATATTGTAGACCTCTTTGATCTAATCAACCTTTTACAATGGTTTAGACCATGGCTCATCTAATCAGAGTTTAAAACCAGAATCCGGTTTTATAATATGTAAACATATATAGTGATCATTTCAGATTCTTGGGGACCTTATTGGGACCTTATTGTAAAATGTTACCAAACTATTATTGCAATATGACTCTTAGATTTAAAAGCAAACAACCAATGACACCAATGCAAAAAACATACACTTTTAATTAAATATCATCTTAGAATGTGATTCACACATTACTAGAGCAACACAAGAGAAATAAACAGTGGTAGCTGCACATTTCTTAGGCTACTACAGCCTTCCAGAAATCAAATTTATCTCAGTCCATTCGTCATAAGCCAGCCAGTCACTTGTGTGTTTAGATGCCAATAAAGCACTTCAGGCTCACAACGCATCAAATTCAATTTACTCTCACGGTGTGCTAAAGGCTCTCTATGCACTCTAAACACTCTCATTCATTCATGTACATTAAGAGCTATCAGCCCACTAGAACTATTGAGAATCTAAGAGATTTTTTTTTTGAAGAAAACCTTTAAAATTTGTTGGCAAAGCACTCTCCAAAAGCAATATAGTAGTAAGGACAGCTGGACGCTTTGACCAACATTTTTAGACTTCTCAAGTCTTAACTTAATAATCTTCACTGCAGTCTTCTGAAATGAAAGAAATAACAAAATTAGGGGTCAAGATACAGAGTTCATATAGTTTTCAGCTAGTCTTCAAGTTTACAATAATTTAGCGTGATACTTCAGATTGGGAACACTACTACGAACTAGTTTCTTTTAATCAGGCATATTATACCATGTTGGCTGTTTAATAGAACATAATGACTACAACAACTACCTTTACTTACTGTAAATAAACAGCAAATTGGGAGTTAATTGAGGGGAAACTCTTAATACTGAATTTAGAGTTAATAGTGAATATGTGGTTCCTAAACTAAAGTGTTACATGTTATTAATTGTGTATGCTAAATCAAACATTACTAACATTTGGGGATTAGGAATCTCTAACCATACATATGACCCAGAAAGGTGCTATTGTTCTTGGTGGATGATAAACAGTTGAAAAAAATTTTTTTTTAAAACCAACAGGGATTAGAGAAATTCGACACCAGAATATCATAGGGTCTTAAAGGTGGAATCTTTTCAGTTAATTTAAATAAAGCAATTTATGATGGCTTGTCACTGATAAAACAGCAACATTAACATGTCCTTCATCCTTCATAAGCGGATTTTAGAAATGACACCCAAAACATTGATTTTTGTTTTAAATATTCATGGACTCATGTTGTCTGTGGCTGTTAACAGCTGGTCTATAAAATATTAAAATATTAAAATACCCAAAGTTTTATTATGTCTCTCGTTTTTAGAATATTTCACATCCAATTAATTTGCTTTCTTGGATAGTCTGTGTAATTAATGTAATAAATATTTTTCATTCTCGTTTTATTAATTTCATAGGACTTGTGATATAGATTTTGTATGCTTGCCCACTGGCAAAGAAATAATTAGTCTATAATTTTAATGGTAGATTTTTTTGAACAGTGAGAGACAGAACAACAACAACAACAACAACAAAATCCAGAAAAACGCATTTGCATTTTATTGAGCGAAATAAGTATTTGAACCCTTCACAAAACATGACTTAGTACTTGGTGACAAAACCCTTCTTGGCAATCACAGAGATCAGACGTTTCTTGTAGTTGGCCACCAGGTTTGCACACATCTCAGGATGGATTTTGTCCCACTCCTCTTTGCAGATCTTCTCCAAATCATTAAGGTTTCGAGGCTGGTGTTTGGCAATTCGAACCGTCAGCTCCCTCCACAGATTTTCTAAGGGATTGAGGTCTGGAGACTGGCTAGGCCACTCCAAGACCTTAATGTGCTTCTTCTTTCTTCTTGAGCCATTCCTTTGTTGCCTTGGCCATTTATTTTGGGTCATTGTCATGCTGGAATACCCATTCACGACCCATTTTCAATGCCCTGGCTGAGGGAAGGAGGTTCTAACCCAAGATTTGACAGTACTTGGCCCCGTCCATTGTCCCTTTGATGCGGTGCAGTTGTCCTGTCCCCTTAGCAGAAAAACACCCCAAAGCATATTGTTTCCACCTCCATGTTTGACAGTGGGGATGGTGTTCTTTGGATCATAGGCATCATTCCTCCTCCTCCAAACATGGCAAGTTGAGCTGATGCCAAAGAGCTCAATTTTGGTCTGATCTGACAACAAAACTTTCATCCAGTTATCCTGTGAATCATTCAGATGTTCACTGGCAAACTTCAGATGGGCCTGTACATGTGCTTTTTTGAGCGGAGGGACCTCGCGGGCACTGCAGGATTTCAGTCCTTCACGGCAAAGTGTGTTATCAATTGTTTTCTTGGTGACTATGGTCCCAGCTGCCTTGGGATTATTGACAAGATCCTCCCGTGTAGTTTTGGGCTGATTCCTCATAATAATCACATCAACTGTTGTCACCTTCTCACCAAGCTACTTGGCAATGATCTTGTAGCCCATTCCAACCTTGTGTAGGTCTACAATCTTGTCTCTAACATCCTTGGACAGCTCTTTGGTCTTGGCCATGGTGGAGAGTTTGGAATTTGATTGATTGATTATTTCTGTGGACAGGTGTCTTTTATACAGGTAACAAGCTGGGATTAGGAGCACTCTCTTTAAGAGAGTGCTCCTAATCTCAGTCAGCTCGTTACCTGTATAAAAGACATCTGGGAGCCAGAAATCTTGCTGATGGATAGGAAGATTGAATACTTATTTTACTCATTAAAATGCAAATCAATTTATAACTTTTTCTGAATTTTTGGTTGTTATTCTGTGCCTCACTGTTAAAATAAACCTACCATATTTTAGCCTCCAGTTACAACTGATACTGACTGGGTCTTTCAGCACCACGAACAGCAAACTTAAACATTCAAGAGGTGAATCCATAAAAAAACCCAACAGCAACAACACTGGCTTCACTGTTGTTATTAATTCATTAATATCATCCAGAATTGAAAAAAGGACACTCACTACAACAAAGCCACAGGCAAACAACACAAACACGTGCAATGCATCTTGAAAGGAATCTTAGGATGCACCTGTACTTTGGACCTTTTTATTTATCCTTTCAATCTCCTGGTCACAGAGTGTGCAGTAAGAGACCCACACACACATGCAATCAGCCCTTGACACAGTGTTCCTTCCTACATGTTTTCATTACAAATGGCCAGAGGGATGGATCTCAGACAGAGTGATGGCCAAGTGAAAGTCTTAAGTGACCAAATCCATCCATTCATTCCAGTAAAATCCTTAAAGTGTCCAATCTTTTTTCTTATTTTGTCTTTATAGTTTGTTATATTTTAGAGAAATGTCAAACTATGCGAGGACTGGTTGAATGCAGCTTAAATTAATAATTCACTCAAAAACTAAAAGTCTGTAATTATGTACTCACTCTCTATGATTTTTTTTTACTTCCATCAAACACAAAAGAAGATTTTTGGAACAATCCAAGTATATTATAAATATGTTAGAGGCTTGACGTCACAGTTTATGGCATGTTATGTAACTGATTTCAAGTGCTTGAAAGTGAGGCAACTTTTTTAAGGCAAAACTTTCCTTTACAGCAGGATTCCAAACTCCAGACTTGATGTTAATATGCAATGTTCTGCCATAAACATTTTACAGGTGTGTCACTGTACACCACAGATTTTACTAATGCAACATGCTCTGATTGGCTTTTCCTCTTCACTGCATACGTCATGTGTTTTCTCTATAGGGGATAGGCAGATGTCTGTTTTCCAGCTGTTGGAGAGGTTTATGATATTCTCTCCTCCACAGCAGCTGCTGGCCCTCTATTCTCATCTTCATTCACACTGGCTATGTGCTGTCAGTGTCAAAGCAGAGCACACATATACAGGAAATACATGAAACACTGATGCTTCCTGTCAAACCACAATAAATCTAATTTATTATCAATCACTCCTCTAGGGAATGGGATTTTTTTTATGTGTGTGTTTGTGTTTTAGAGGACACAGACAAGTGTCTATTT